>NW_026586662.1:3959351-4070940 GCF_907164565.1 Psammomys obesus
GAAGGAAGGAAGGAAAGAAGGAAGGAAGGAAAGAAGGAAGGAAGGAAGGAAGGAAGGAAGGAAGGAAGGAAGGAAGGAAGGAAGGAAAACCTTTTTATCATTATGAAAACTGATCATTTCCTAAACAGGGACAGGGGCTAGGAAACAAAAAACAAAATATCAAGAACTAAAAGTTTAACAATAGTAAGACAAAACCAAATAGTTAATTATCAATATCAGTGTTTAAATATAGTTTCATTAAATCAACTTTTAGCATCTTCTTTCTTCTTCAGAACAAGTCTGCCTCCTCTCAGAACTGATTATATTGATGCCATAACTCCCACGGCAAAAGTCACTGAACAGACGGCCAGGAGAAGCAGTAGTACTTACATAATTGAAAGGTATGTGCGCCAGAGCAAGAAAAGATCAAAGGTGTTTATACTCCATTTAATATGGTAGTTATGAGTAAAGGCAAAAATAGGAAAACATCACTATAAATTCTCAGAGTAGCACTTATCACCTCTCAGATGGGGTCAGGTGGTTAAAGGGTGAGAATAGCTATTCCATTAGATCTGGCAAATGCACAATCTGTTTAAGAGAGTGAAACAGGGCCTATAAATGCTTCTGCAAGAGCAGGTAGCAACAGAGTGTGTTAACAATCAGCAAGCATCTTCGGAGTTGGCTCACTCCGTAATACCCACAAAACATGACGTCAACACTGAGGCCAGCCACGCTGCAACACAACAGATGTCTGCTGAGACCTCAGATGCTGTTGCCTTCTCTAACTTTCCCTCCAGAAACCTCCTTGATTCACTAACTGTCTCAGGGCTGGGTGTGCATAGTGTCATAGCACTTGCCAATCATGCACAAGACCCTCAGTTCCACTCAAAGAACTCCAAAATCTAAGCCAATAATAATAATAATAATAATAATAATAATAATACACATATACATACTTGTACTAGATTGCTTTCTATTGCTGTTAAAAATGGGGAAGCAGCATTACCAGGCCACAGAAGAAGACAACGCAGCCACTCCTGATGAGACCTAATTGACTAGGATCAGAAGGAAGGAAAAGAAGACCTCTCCTATCAGTGGACTTGGGGAGGGGCATGCATACGGAGGGTGGAGGAAGGGAAGGATTGGGATGGGAGGAGGAAGAGAACCACAGGGGGATACAAAGTGAATAAAGTGTAATTAATAAAGAAAATTTTAAAAAATCCAAACATGCTTAATTAAGAATAAAGACAAAACTTTAAAAAGAAGAAAAAAATGCCATGACCAAAAAGACCCATAGCCAATTGGTGGCAGAAGATGTTCAGTTGAAGCATTGTCTCCTTTATTATTTATAATTTATTTTTACATATTATATATATACATTTATATATAAGAAATCTATATACGTGAAAGTTTAGTGTTACTTGTCTTTTTCCACATTTCCTTCTCTAACCCTCTCTTCCATACCCCCCATTTAATCTTCACCCTCCAGTCCTCCCACCCCACCAACTGTCTCCCCATAACAACATATTCGATTTCCCATTCCTTGGGGGACCCTCTCCTTCCCTCTTGTCCCTTACTTGTACCTAACCTCTGCGGTTTATAGGATTTGCAGCATGCATTTTTTTAAGGTGTAGGTGTGAGTTTTTATTCTTGCTTTGTTTATTGTTTTAAGAAAGGGGGGTAGAATTTGGTGGGTAGGGAGGTGGAGAGAATCTGGGAGTAGTTGGAGAAGGGAAAGGACTGATCAGAAATATTGTTTTGTTTTGTTTTTATTTTTTATTTTTATTAATTACACTTTATCTACCTCGCATCCTCCCATAAGCCCCTCCCTCCTCCCTCCCAGTCCCACCCTCCTTCCCCTCCTCACGCATGCCCCTCTCCAAGTCCACCAATAGGGAAGGCCCTCCTTCCCTTCCCTCCTATTCCAGTCCACCAGATCACATCAGGAGTGGCCGCATTGTCATCCTCCGTGGCCCGGTAAGGCTGCCCTCCCTTCAGGGAGAGGTGATCAAAGAGCAGGCCAACCAGACTATGCCAGAAGCAGTCCCTCCCCCCATCACTATGTAACCCACTTAGACACTAAACTGACATGGACCACATCTGCAGAGCTCTAGGCCATCTCCATGCCTGGTACTTGGTTGGGGTATGAGTCTCTGCGAAGACCCCTGTGTTCAAATTTTCTGGTTCTGTTGCTCTCCTTGTGGAGTTCCCGTCCTCTCCAGATCCTACTATTTCCCACTTCTTACATAAGATTCCATGCACTCCGCCTGATCATCAGCCATAAGTCTCAGCGTATATTGTTAAAAAAAACAAACAAACAAAAAAAAAAAAAAAAAAACTTTTTTTTTCCAGTCTGGCTCCTGCTCTCACAGCCATTGAGCTCCACAGAGACAAGCGCCGGGGTCAGCATGAGCCAGATGGGCACTGGGCAACTCTGCCTTGCGGATGAAAATCAGCTAAATGTGGGCAAAGGAGATCCCAATAAGCTGAGAGACAAAATGTCTTCATGTGCATTCTTTGTGCAAACCTGCCGGGAGGAGCACAAGAAGATGCTTCTGTCAACTCGGAGTTCTCAAGAAGCACTCAGAAAAGTACAAGAAAAAAGCTGATAAGGCTCATTATGAAAGAAAAATGAAAACCTACACTCCCCCCCACCAAAAAAAAAAAAAGTTCAAAAACCCCAATGCACCCAAGAGGCCCCCTTCTTTTCCTGTTTTGAGAACAACCCAAAAAAATCAGAGAGCATCCTGGCTTCTCCATTGGTGATGTTGAAAAGAAACTAGGAGAGAAGTGGAACGACACCGCTGTCCCCTCCCTTAACTACTCCCATGTTCTCCGTATTTTAAATTGATGCCACGATTCCATAGGTTTGTGAGCTAGACTGAATAAACAGAGTAAAAAAGCAAAACAATAAAGGCAGAGGAACATCAACATTCTCGTTTCACTGACTCCTGGTTGACCCTATGAACTGAGATACTCTACCACCTTGCCTTCCCAACATCATAAGTATATTCCCTTCAACTATGAAAACCTTCCTCTCTGAAGTTGTTCTTTTCAGTTATTTTTTTTTCATGGCAATGGAAAGAGTATACTAATATGGATGCTAATCACAAAGTGAAGACAGATAGCTCAGCCACTAAAGGCACTTTACAAGCCAGAGACCTAAGATCAGTCTCCAAAGTCTGTGTAACTTTGAAAGGAGGGACCCACTCTCAAAATTGTTCTTCTAGCTTTCATGGTACCACAGTGCACCATGTAAGCTTCCAAAGTAGGGGGGGCAACCAACAGTCCTAGCTAGCCAAGATGCCTGTAAACTATATCAACATCCAGCATGGCACAAAAACCCTACAGTACAGCAGTGACACACACACCTTGGAATTAACCAACAGCTATCTAATTGGGTTTAAGACATGCTCAACAAGAAGGAGACCATACCTGGTACTGACAACCTAACTACCTACTCGGTACTAGTGAAATCATGGTTATTGGAAGAGAATCTATAACCCCTAATGTGCTAAACCAGAATAATGCCTAACAACAGTATATAAACATTTGTCCTTACACCCATATTAAGAGCAGTCTTCACCGATCATCATGGAAACTTCCTATGGCACTAGCCAGAGACCACTACGGAAAACCACAGCCAATCAAAATGCAGAGTTATAGAGCCCAGTGCCAGTGGATACATCTGCAAAATACTACTGGAGCTAAGGCTCAGAAAACATTGTGGAAAGAGGGGTGGAAAGATTGTACGATCCAGAAAAACCAAGGAGTTTGCTGTGAGATTGAGTCTCCTAGGAACATCAGAAGGTATATTAATAGTCTCACTAACATGACCACTGAAACAGGAGCTGAACTAGGATGACAACAGCAATGCCAATCTTGATGAGCAAAAACCCATGAAGCCTCAATATACAAAACTGCATGAAGCTGAGTAAAGCTTGGAAAGGAAGAGGTGTTCCTCCCCAGAGGAGAGCACACCAAGTAATTGTTCAGTGCCAGAGGATTAACCGTGAAAACATGCATGCCAACATTGCACAGACTGTGCAGGTTATATTTAGGAATATGCATTTATATACATATGTGCATGAAACTACAGTGAATGTAAAAAGAGACCCTAACTTTGAAAGAGGGCAGGAAGGGAGGGGTATGTGGAAAGGCTTGAATGGAGGAAAGGGGAAGATAGAAATGTTATAATTATATTATTCTCTCAAAAATAAGTAAACAAAAAGCTGTCACCAGATATACACACACAATAGTAAATAAATAAATATTTGAAAGTTCAATTTAGAATCACCATATAACACAACAACTAAACTTCAAAGAGTATGCCTAAGAGAAATGAAATGATACTTTAACTCTGAAAATTGTACACAAGGATTCATAACAACATTAATCATCGTAGTAAAAATTGAGAACAATCTAAAAATGCCCATCAACTAACAAATTGATGAACAAAGTGTGATGCGATATGAATATTATTTGGCATAACAGTAACAAAATCTAGTGCATGCTGCAACGTGAACAAATCCTGAAAACAGTTTGTTAACTGGAAGAAACCCGAAGTAAACACCGTAAATTAAGTGTTTCTACTCAGATAGAATGTCCAAATCTGGTGTATTGGAAACAGAGAGCTTTCTTGTAGTTGTGAAGGAATGCGAGAAGTGGGTACATGGTTTCTTTTAGAGGTGGCTGAATGTTCTAGAATGAGTGGTAATGCTCACACAACATTGTGGCCATTCTAAAAACTATGACTTGTGCACTTAAACTTGTTAAAATGGTGAATGTTATTGCCCATAAATTTTAC
The DNA here is from genome assembly GCF_907164565.1 of Psammomys obesus. Taxonomy (NCBI): domain Eukaryota; kingdom Metazoa; phylum Chordata; class Mammalia; order Rodentia; family Muridae; genus Psammomys; species Psammomys obesus. Next base: position 3,964,138 of record NW_026586662.1, read on the forward strand.
CTTATTAAAGTGGGAAAGGGAAAGAATGGATCTGTGTACACATGGCTTTCATGCTCTTATTTTCTAAGTCTAGTGGGTAAGGCCCCACAAATCGTTAAATGTGTGCAAGAAGTGAGCAAATGAGCCTTCATCTGACTAGCAGGATTTCTTTGGAATACTTCCTTCATTATATAATCCCCAGATGAGCATATTGGGCCACATGCAAGGAGGTAAAACATCTAGAGGACAACTCTAAACTTCCACCCACATGCTAATAGTCTAGCCTGGCCTATAGATTCCTTTTGTCAGGGGCAAACCTCTCCTCTAACATTATGTATTGTCTAGAATATTACCATAGAGACAAAAGATAAAAATCACAACCTGATTCCACATAAATTTAATATATTTGCTCAGCGCTGTCTGTTTTATAATATTCTGCAAGATGGCAACATGGAGTAGCTGGGAAGTTACTAAAGATTCCCCACTTCCCCGCTACAGTAATGTATTCTTGGCCTTAATCTTTTTTTAAATTATTTTTATTTTTATTAATAAAAGTTTATTCACTTTGTATCCCCCCTGTACCTCCCTCCCTCCTCCCCTCCCAATCCCTCCTTCCCTCTTCCCCACCCATGTCCCTCTCCCAGTCCACTGAAAAGGGAAGTCCTCTTCCCTTTCCCTCTGACCCTAGTCTATCAGGTTTCATCAGCCTTGATCTTTTTAAGAAGACTCTCATTAGATTTTATGGGACTTAAAAAAAAAAAAAAAAGATTAGGGAGGTGGGACAAGATGGTGGCGCCAGAAGAACACTGCATCAGAGGAGCAGGACAACATTTTCTGTACAGCAACCAAGAGACTGAACTCTGGGCCCTAAAACAACAGCAATCATGTTTCCCAGGTGAGAGGAAACCCCCACAGCGTGGCAGTCAGTAGGGTCAACTCTCAGGCCACCCAGCCAGAACCCGGAAGAGATCCCAGGTCACGGAGGCACTAGGTTGCCAGACCAGAGACACACGCCTGCGTGTCCCGATCACCTTCCCCAGCTGATAGGTGGGCACAAAAACACCAGAGACTGGGAGTCCCAGTCTCGAGAAAAACTCACAGGGAAGGAAGGCAGTGGGATTGGCCACGGGTCACCCAGTCTTTCCCTAGAAAAGGTCTCACAGACCAGCTGGTTCGAGCCTCCATCACTGAACTGGGCCCAAGCTAGGAGCACAGAGAGTTGTTGGGCGCCCAGCTCTCTGGCACAGACAGAGCTGTGCACCGCAGGGCAACAGAGACTGGGAGTTCCTATCAGGAGTAAACCCCACAAGGAAGGAAGGAAATGGGGACCTGAATTAGGTCATCCAGTATACCCCTGGAAAAGGTCCCGCAGACTAGTGGGCAGGTGTGCGTGCCGCCAGCCCAGAGACCTGCTCTGTACCAACTATTCCTCACAGACAGAACAGTGCACCCCAGGACACCAGAGACTTGGAGTCACTGTCTGGAGAAATCCTCACAGGGAATGAAGCAAAGAGGACAGACTTAGGCCACCCAGTATGCCCCCGGAAAAGGTCCTGCAGACTGGCCCAATCCAGATAGCCTGCTGTTACCAGAAGAGCAGTACTCACCCGCCACAGATTACCGCTTGGGGACTGGGGCACAGAGACCCAACCTCAGACCTACAAAAGCCCGGGATCCCCGAGATCAACCCCCAGATACTACTCCAAGGGGCAACCAGTTATCCCTTACAAACCTAACCAAACCAAGGGATACCCAGGTTACAGCAGCAGCTCACTAAATTTACAGCAAGAAACCCAGAAGCAGGGCAGCTGTCTCCAGGACTTCTCTGGGTGAGAGGAGAGCCCTCTCAACTAAAAAGGACCGCAGTTACCACTCAGGTCTCTATGCCTGAGGTGAGCTGTGGCAACTCCTGAAAAACACCAACCATACAGTGACTATATCCAAACAGCTGAGGAGGCTTCCTTCAGGAAAAACCATCTTCCTGCCAAGGGGATTCTCTCCACCACAGGATTCCAGGAACCACCAGAAACTAACTCCAAACACCTACAATAGCCCAATGGGTAAAGGCCAGCATAAAAGCTCAACCAACAAAAGACAGAGCAATATGGCATCTCCAGAACTCAGTTATCCAGGGGCAAGTAGCCCTGGACACCCCAGCATAAATGAAATTCAAGATGACCTAACATCTATGCTCATGAAAGGATAACAGAGGAAACAAATAAAATGCGTAAAGACCTAGAAGAAGATAAACTCAAACAGATTATGACCATCTGTAAAGAAATAGAGGAAGATAAAAACAAACAGATTATGGCCATCCTTAAAGAAATAGAAGAAAATAAAGAAAAACAGGTTATGGCCATCCGTGAAGAAATACAGGAAGTTGCAGCCAAACAGTTTGTGGCCTTTAGAGAGGAAATACTTAAATCACTGAAAGAAATAAAAGAAACAGAGGATTGTTCAAACAAACAGCTGAAGGAATTGAAGAAAAATACAGTCAGACAGGTGAAGGGAATCAATAAAATGGCTCAAGACCTGAAGATAGAATTGAAAAATTAAAGAAAACACAAATGGAGGAAATTGTGAAGAAAAAGAACTGAGGGAAGAAAACAGGAACTACAGAGATAAGCATAACCAATAGACTACAAGAGATGGAAGAAAGAATTTCAGGTGTGGAAGATACAATGAAAAAAATCAATATATCTGTCAAAGAAAATGTTAAATCTAAAAAATTCCTGACACAGACAGTCCAAGAAATCCAAGACAACATAAAAAGACAAAAGCTAAGAATAATAGGAATAGAAGAAAAAGAAGATTCCCTCCTCCAAGGCCCAGAAAATATTTTCAACAAAATCATTGAAGAAAATTTTTCCAAATTAAAGGAGAGGCCAATAAGAATACAAGAGGCCTACAGAACACCCAATAAATTAGACCAGAAAAGAAAATCTTCCCGCCACATAATAATCAAAACAGTAAGTATACAGAATAAAGAAAAAAATACTAAAAGCTGCAAGGGGAAAAGGCCAAGTAACATATAATGGTAAACCCATTAGAATTACACCTGACTTTTCAATAGATACTATGAAAGTGAGAAGGGCCTGGACTGACATAATGCAGACCCTAAGAGAGCACAAATATCAGCCCAGGCTACTATACCCAGCAAAACTCTCAATCCTCACAGACGGAGAAAACACGATATTCAATGACAAAAACAAATTTCAACAATACCTACACACAAATCCAGCGTTACAGAAGACACTGGAAGGGAAAATACAACCCAAGAAAACTAGCTACTTTCAGGGAAACACAGGAAATAATTAACCTCACTACAGTAAAACAATAAGCAACCAAGCACACAAACATATGACCCCAGCCAACATCAAAATCAAAGGATCTAACAGCCACTGGTCATTAATCTCTCTCAACATCAATGGACTCAATTCTCCAAAAAAAAAAGACACAGACTAACAGAATGGATGAGCAAACAAGACCCAGCAATCTGTTGCATACAAGAAACACACCTAAGTCACAAAGATAAACATTACCTGAGGATAAAGGGTTGGAAGATGGCTTTCCAAGCAAATGGTCCCAAGAAGCAAGCAAGAATAGCCATTCTAATATCTGATAAAATAGACTTTCAACTGAAATTAATCAAAAGAGATGGGGAAGGACACTTCATACTCATCAAGGGAAAATTCCAACAGGAAGACAGCACAATCCTGAACATCTATGCCCCAAATACAAGGATACCCACATTTGTAAAAGAAACATTGCTAAAATTTAAATAAAATATAGATCCCCACACATTAATAGCTGGTTCTTTGAGAAAATCAACAAGATAGAAAAACCCTTAGCCAAGCTAACTAAAAGGCAGAGAGACACCATCCAAATCAACAAAATCAGAAATGAAAAGGGGGACATAACTAAAGACACTGAGGAAATCCAAACAATCATTAGGACTTACTTCAAAAGTCTATATGCCACTAAATTTGAGAATCTAAATGAAATGGACAATTTTTTTGATCAATTCGACCTACCAAAACTGAATCAGGACGAGGTAAATCAATTAAATAGTCCTATATCCCCCAAGGAAATAGAAGCAGTCATCAAAAGTCTCCCATCCAAAAAAAGCCCAGGACCAGATGGTTTCAGTGCAGAATTCTACCAGACCTTCAAAGAAGAGCTAACTCCAGTTCTCTTCAAACTATTCCACAAAATAGAAACAGACGGAACATTACCAAACTCATTCTATGAAGCCACAGTCACCTTGGTACCTAAACCTCAAAAAGACCCAACAAAGAAAGAGAATTTCAGGCCAATCTCCCTTATGAATATTGATGCAAAACTACTCAACAAAATACTTGCAAACCAAATACAACAACACATCAAAGATATCATCCACTATGACCAAGTAGGCTCCATCCCAGATATGCAGGAGAGTTTCAATATAAGGAAATCCATCAATGTGATCCACCATATTAACAAACTGAAAGAAAAAAAAACACATGATAATCTCCCTAGATGCTGAAAAAGCATTTGACAAAATCCAACATCCATTCATGTTTAAAGTCTTGGAGAGATCAGGAATACAAGACACGAATCTAAACATAGTAAAGGCGATATACAGCAAAACCATAGCCAACATCAAACTGAATGGAGAGAAACTTAAAGCAATCACACTGAAATCAGGGAAAAGACAAGGCTGCCCACTCTCTCCATATCTCTTCAACATAGTTTTGGAAGTCCTAGCTAGAGCAATAAGACAGTTGAAAGAGATCAAGGGGATACAAACTGGAAAGGAAGAAGTCAAATTATCACTGTTTGCAGATGATATGATAGTATACGTGAGTGACCCCAAAAATTCTACCAGGGAACTCCTACAGCTGATAAACACCTTCAGCAAAGTGGCCGGATACAAAATTAACTCAAAAAAATCAGTAGCACTCCTGTATACAAAAGACAAAAGGGCTGAGAAAGAAATTAGAGAAACAACACCATTCACAATAGCCACAAATGACATAAAGTACCTTGGCGTAACCCTAACCAAGCAAATCAAAGACTTGTATGAAAAAAATTTCAAGTCTCTGAAGAAAGAATTAGTAGAAGACATGAGAAGATGGAAAGATCTCCCATGCTCATGGCTTGGCAGGATTAACATAGTAAAAATGGCCATCTTACCAAAAGCAATCTACAGATTTAATGCAATTCCCATCAAATTGCCAACACAATTCTTTACAGACCTGGAAAGAAAAATTCTCAACTTCGTATGGAATAACAAGAAACCGAGAATTGCTAAAACAATCCTCTACAATAAAAGATCTTCTGGAGGTATCTCCATCCCTGATCTCAAGCTGTACTATAGAGCAACAGTTATAAAAACTGCATGGTACTGGCATAGAAACAGAATGGTGGATCAATGGAATCGAACAGAAGACCCAGAAATAAACCCACACACTTACGGACACCTGATTTTTGACAAAGATGCCAAAACCATACAATGGAAAAAAGATAGCATCTTTAACAAATGGTGCTGGTCCAACTGGATGTCTACATGTAGAAAAATGAAAATAGATCCATACTTATCACCCTGCACAAAACTGAAGTCCAAGTGGATCAAAGACCTCAACATAAAACCAGACACATTAAATCGGCTAGGAAAAAAAGTGGGGAATACCCTAGAACTCATTGGTACAGGAGAAAACTTCCTGAACAGAACACCAACAGCACAGGCTCTAAGAGCAACAATCAATAAATGGGACCTCATGAAATTGAAAAGCTTCTGTAAAGCAAAGGACACCGCCATCAAAACAAAGCGACTGCCTACAGATTGGGAAAGAATCATCACCAACCCTTTATCTGACAGAGGACTCATATCCGATATATATAAAGAACTAAACAAGCTGAAAAGCAACAAACCAAGTAATCCACTTAAAAAATGGGGAACAGAGCTAAAGAGAGAATTCTCTGCAGAGGAATATCGAATGGCAGAGAAGCACTTACAGAAATGCTCAACCTCATTAGCCATTAAGGAAATGCAAATCAAAACAACCCTGAGATTTCACCTTACACCCATCAGAATGGCCAAGATGAAAATCTCAAGGGACAACACATGCTGGAGAGGTTGTGGAGAAAGGGGAACCCTTCTCCACTGCTGGTGGGAATGTAAACTGGTACAACCACTCTGGAAATCAATCTGGCGCTTTCTCAGACAACTAGGAATAGCGCTTCCTCAAGATCCAGCCATACCACTCCTAGGCATATACCCAAAAGAGGCGCAAGTACACAAAAAGGACATTTGCTCAACCATGTTTGTAGCAGCTTTATTTGTAATAGCCAGAAGCTGGAAACAACCCAGATGCCCCTCAACTGAAGAATGGATGCAGAAACTGTGGTACATCTATACAATAGAGTATTACTCAGCAATGAAAAATAAGGAAATCATGAAATTTGCAGGTAAATGGTGGGACCTGGAAAGGATCATCCTGAGTGAGTTGACCCAGAAGCAAAAAGACACTCACGGTATATACTCACTCATATAAACATACAATATAGAATAAACCCACTAAAAGCTGTACATCTAAACAAACTAAGCAAAAGAGAGGACCCTAACTAAAATGCTCAATCCCCATCCTGAAAGGCAAAGAGGATGGACATCAGAAGAAAACGAAAATAGGAAACAACCTCGGAACCCGCTACAGAGGGCCTCTGAAAGCCAGAAGAAAACAGGAAACAACCTTGAAACCTGCCACAGAGGGCCTCTGAAAGCTTCTGCAGTATAGACTGTCAATGCAGATGCTGAGCCTGATGGCCAACTGATGGGCAGATTGAATGGAATTTTATGTAAGAAGTGGGAAATAGTAAGAGCTGGAGGGAACGGGAACTCCACAAGCAGAGCAACAGAACAAGATAATTTGAACACAGGGAACTTCCCAGAGACTCATACTCCAACCAAGGACTATTCGTGGAGATGACCTGGAACCCCTGCACAGGTGTAGCCCATGGCAGTTCAGTGTCCAAGTGGGTTACATAGTAATGGGAAGAGGGACTGCCTCTGACATAATCTGATGGGCCTGCTCGTTGATCACTTCCCCCTGAGGGGGAGCAGCCTTACCAGGCCACAGTAGAGGACAATGCAGCCACTTTTGATGAGAACTGATAGACTAAGATCAGAAAGAAGAGGAGAACCTCCCCTATCAGTGGACTTGGGGAGTGGCATGCATGCAGAAAGGGGAGGGAGGGTGGGATTGGCAGGGGAGGAGGGAGGGGCTTATGGGGGGATACAAAATGAATAAAGTGTAATAAAAAAAAAAAAGAAAAATCCTTTACAATATATTTTCCTGTTGCTGTGGGAAAAAAGGCTGAAAAAAGCAACTTAAGAATTTAAAAAAAAAATTAGCTTCGTGTTTGTAGATACAGTTCTTTGCAAACAATCTACCTTTAAAAATGAAGCAGTTGTGATCACTTAACAGTCCATTAAGAAATGCCAAAATATACCTTTGTGAGTGCCTTGGGAAGACAGATTAACAAACTTTTCATTTGTCAAATTAATCCAGTGTTGGAATTTCATTTGCACTCCCATAATGTTTCTCCAGTTTTTTTCAACATTAGGCCAAGAAACAAGGCAAGCAGGTCCAGCTGCTGATGCACAGCTGCCTACATTATCCCCTAGCCACCTGGTGGGGGTGTGACAGGCTCCCCCACCTCTGGGTAGTGTCTGTGTTCATTAGGATCAGCATTGCCCTGAGTTAAAAAAAAAAGGGCCCAGTGTAACAGGAGCATGCTTACAGCCTTTATCAGCTATTCTACCGAGTCTGGACAAAGAAAGAAGCAGAAAATTGGAGGACAAGAGGCAGAGACACAGAAGCCTACTCCAGCCTTCCTATCAGTCTATACTTTAGACTACCCTCAAGCTCCTTACCCAAGTGCTGGAATTATAAAAGTGTGCCAGCATCTCAACATCACTATGCTTCTGATCCTCCGAAGGAATGATCCACACTGTGTAGTGGACTTTGAATTTGAGGAAGGTAATCTTAAGGAATTCCCGTTTATAACATAGAACTTCTGCTTGGATGTGGCCCGTGGTAGCTCAGTAACCAAGTAGTTTTCCAAAGTAAGGGGAACACGGACTATTTCTAACGGGATCTCAAGGGCAGGCTGTTTGACACCCCCCCCCCCAGGGGAGGAGCAGTCTGTTAGGCCACAGAGGAGGACTTTGCAGCCAGCCCTGAAGATACCTGATAAAACAGGGTCAGATGAAAGGGGAGGAGGTCCTCCCCTATCAGGGGACTTGGAAAGGGGCAGGGAGGAGACCAGGGAGGGAGTGTGGGGTTGGGGAGGGAATGAGGGAGCGGGATACAGCTGGGACACAGAGTTAACAAAATGTAACTAAAAAGAAAAATAAAATTAAAAAATAAAAATAAAAATAGTTTTAAAAAAAAAGATTAAGACATGGTAGGGGGGCTTGGCAAGTATTACACTCAGTACAGTGTTTATGGTCATACCATGAGGACCTGACTTCTACTCACAGGACCCATGTAAAAAAAGCCATCCCAGTGCCATGCACTTGTAACCCTACCCTGAGGAGTTGGAGACAGATGGGTCCTTGAGAGTCATTAACAAATCTATAAGGTTCCGTCCAATATGAGACCTATTGCAACACAACAGGGAAGATGGCTCCGGAGGAATGTTAACCACAGTTGATCCCTGGCCTCCACATGTAAGTAGGCACACATGTGAACAGACATGTATGTTAGTGAGTTAATACTGTAAACTGTATATAATAAGAACTAAATAGTAGCTCTGAAGTTAGAGAACATATAAGAAAGAAAGAAATGGTTCTACAAATACTGAAGAAGAACTAATGCAAACTAAACTTCCTCTAAGAAATTATACTTGTTAGGGTTTAACAATGAACCAATAGGCAGGTAATTCTGTCATATTTTTGCTTCCTGTTGCTGTAATAGAATATCCGAACAAAAACAACTTAGAGAAGAAAGAGTAACTCTGCATGCAGGTCCATGTTTCAATCCATCCCAATGGGGAAGTTGCAGGGCACAAGATCATGGGAGCTGGTCACATCATCGCCATAACCAGAAGCAGAAAACGACAAATGCATCCTTACTGGTACTCAGGTGGCTCTCTCCATTTCATCAGTCCAGAGATCACCCCCCCCCCAAGATAGGACTGCCTGTCTTCAGAGTAGGTCCTTTTACCCCTATTAACCCAATTAATAAATCAATCTTTCAGTGGCAGGCCCCCAGACCAGCCAATCTGGACAATGGCTCATTAAGATACACTTCCAAAGTGATTCACCATTGTGTCAAGTTGACGGTTAAAAGCAACCAGCGGAGTGCCTACGGCTTGCCTTTTTATGATCACTCGTTTCCGTTTACAGTGCACTCAGTGAACTGCCACACAGGCTGAGTTTTCTCACGATTTAACTTTCCGTTCTCACCCTCATCTATAGTGTCCTTGCTTGTTCTTCACCTACTGCTGAAGTCTGGCGAGGCTATTCATCCACAGTGTCTTCCATCATCCATTTGTGTAAAACTTACAACTCCTCATCACCCAGAGCATTATCTGCTCTTTGTCTTCACAAGAATCAAACACACTCTGTAAGTATTGTTCTCTGACATCACCACATTCTGCACCAGGTCTTCAACTCACCCGTGGTATGGTTGGCACCAAACTTGTAAGCAAGCTGTACTTTGATGGTGTCTCGGAAACACAAGGGCAACTAACATCACTCTGCTCATTTGTCTGTATTCACCTTAGCACATAAGACCAACTGTAATTTAAATTTTCTGCAATGTAAGTACTTTGTTAGTTTTTAAAGGCCACACGATATAAGACAGAGAGGGGAACAAATGGATTTTTAAGTGAGTTCAGCCTTCTTGACATTTATACACCCACTCATTTTCCAGCCCTGAACATCACCTTCTGTGCTCTACACACCCATGTGATAAATGGCTGTAAGAGCAGCTTCTACTAATGTAACATTTTAATCATCTGACAGTTTTGCATTAGAGACACAGCCCGTGATAATCAGAGAAATGTCAGAGCCAGGTCAGTTTCTGCTCTTAAATTTTCCTTAATACATGTTTATCATGTGTGCATTTCATGCGTATAAGAGATAGTAAAATACTCACTTTGGAACAAGCAAATGTAGGTGTTTGAACAGCTCTGCAGTTAAGGGATAATTTTTTTCTTTGTGACAAATTAGTGTTCTCCCCTTAGAAGCAAATGAACAGAGGTTTGAGGGCATGTTACTCTGGTAATCTTAAAAGGCAATAAAAGTGTCACTCTGTTGTGGCCCAAAGGTGGATATGACCTGGGAGACATAAACACATCGATTGTAACTGCTGTGAACCCCTGATCACTCCTTCAATGCCCGACATAAGCTTGCAGAAAACATAGTCCAAAACCGATAGGCATGCCTCCTTCCTGCCTTGTTTGCAATCTTAAGGGGACATGAGACATAATTCCGGGGAAAGTGGAGAAAAATCCGAATTGCTTCTAGAAAAATATTTGTCTCAGAGACAGAGATGACAGAGATGGAGGAGGGGACTCTTGATGCCAACACATTGGGAATGGCTTGAGCAGCCACAGCAGTCTCCTTTAATAACACATGAGCCGAAGTACACAGCCAACTTTCTGAGGAAAGATTGAAAGGGACACCTTCTTTGCTCTTTGCTGGCTGGTCACCCAGCCAGTCAAGAAACTCCTGCTGTGCACCTTTGAGCTTCTTGGTCAAATAAAACCTCCTAATGGTTAAGACACCTCTGGCTTTCTGTCCCCTGTGGTCAGAACAGTCATGCTGATTGACCAGGTACTTTGCTGGCATGATCCCAAGCCAAAACCACTTTCCTACAAAAGACAAGGAATAATAAACTCCTTCCTCATAGTGAACCAAAGAGAGCAGACAGCATAAGATATTACTGACATGGATCTATAAATCATAGCCCATTCCAAGAGCTTGCAGGTCAAGTAAATACACACACACACACACACACACACACATATACACTCACACACAAATGATTCATCAAGGAGCCAGTGTCTCTGTAGAGCGCACAGGGGTAAAGGACGTGTTCGTGTGATTCTGTGGGTAGAGACTGTAATAAAAACAAAGGCCTGGAACCAAAAAGAACAAGCTCTCCTGGGCCTCAGGGAAGGACTAGACACAACAAAAACACAAACTCCAGCTGAGCCAACCCCTTCTTCCTCCCCCCAAACCCCTTCTCCCCAGCTACATTATTTTGTTGTTGCTGTTTTTGTTTTGTTTTTTAATCTAATTTAATTTAATTTATGTATTTATTTATTATAATTTATTCACTTTTTATCCTCACTGTAGTCCCCCTCCCTCGTTGCCTCCCAGTTCCACCCACCCTCCCTCTTCTCCCCGATGCCTTTCCTTAGTCCCCTGATAGAGGAGGACCTCCTTCCCTTCTATCTGATCCTGGCTTGTCAGGCCTCATCAGGGCTGGCTGCATTGTCTTCCTCTGTGGCCTGGCAAGGCTGCACCCGCCCAGGGGGAGGTGGTCAAAGAGCCAGCCACTGAGTTCATATCACAGACAGTCTCTGTTCCCATTACTAGGGAACCAGCTTGGACATTTAGCAGCTAATGTGCTTCCTTTGAACAGGGGTTCTAAGTCCTTTCCATGCATGGTCATTAGTTGGAGTATCAATCTCTACAGACTCCCCTGGGCTGAGGTATTTTGGCTAAGTTGTTCTCCTTGTGGAGTTCCTGTTCCCTCCAGGTCTTTCTATCTCCCTCTTCTTCCAAAAGGATTCCAGCACTCTGCCCAAAGTTTGGCTGAGCTCAGTATCTCCTTAGATACCCTGGTGGGTAGAGTCTTTCAGAGGTCCTCTGTGGTAGGCACCTGTAATGTTCCCTGTCTTCTCCTACTTCTGATGTCTATCCAGTTTGCCCTTCTGAATAAGGATTAACCCAGAGCTGTGTTATTTATAGTCTTAAATAATATTTGTCATTATAGAATATATATTGTGTATTTTATTTTGTTTATCATAAAACTAATATAGCCAGAATTCAGTTTTTATTTTTGATTTATTTAGTAAAGTATTAGCTAAACAAAATTCAAGATTCAGTGGTTACTCTTCCACACTGATAACTGGATTAGAATCCACATTAACAAAAATGAGCAGATTTGGAAGGATATAGCAGTTGTCTTTCCTGTGCCCAAATTCTTGTTTTTTCTATTTCAATTGTATGTATCATTGTTACTATTGTATGTGTGCCTGTGTGGTATGTGCACTGGGTGGGAATGAAATCAGAAGATCACTGTTAGGATTTATTCTCTACCTTCACAGTGGGATCCGGGTCATGAACTCAAGCCATCAGCCCTGGCCAAGAAGGGCCCTAAGACCAAGCCATTACCCCAGCCTCTTGTACCAAATTCTGTATCTAGACAATTGTTTCTCTTAAACATGTCACCTCAAAACACCTCTATCTAGACCAAGAATGGGGTACAGGGCAGGGTATGAAATGAGCTATGAGCTGCCACTTTGGGCCACCAACTGGGGCTCCAATCTTGTTATTCAATCTAGAAAATATAGACAGGACATACTGTGTCAACTTTCTATACATAGAGGGCGGGCTATCAGTAAGTGACTCAGCCTTTGTGAATTAAATCATATGTAAATATAAAAATCTGGATTTGCAAGTAACTGCCATTCTGTGGCATCAACCTTATATAATTCAAACAGCCTGCAACTTTCTTTTTTTCACACAACTATTGAGTTTGAATAGCCATGGGACAAATACAACAGACAGGTCACAGAAGGTACATAGAGAATCCAGGAGAAATGGAAAAGGTGGGTATCTTCTTGTCTCAAAGGACGAGTTGGCGATGCTTTGCTAACTGCATAGAGATTATTTACAGTCCTTTCCTGGCTTTGCACCCAGGGCACCTGGTACTGGAAGCCAACTTTGTTCAGCAACAGAGAAGGAAGAACAGAAACAAGTTTTCATTCCTTCAAAAGGGCTCCAGAATTTTGCCATGTCAAATGCAGAGTACTGAGTCAGTTCATGCTATTCCTTGTGATGTCTCTGTTTCTACATGCCCAATTTCAATGTGTGATTCAGGAACCCAAAACAAAGGCACTGGTGTCTGTTGGGTCTTTTGTGTCAAAGGTGATTCATTATTCAAGTCATACTGACCTTCACTTGGTGGACTTTCTACTGCTTCACAGAAGCCTCTCTCGCGATTCTCCTGGACCTCAATTCATTTGCTAAAGAAGTGAGACATGAGAACTTTGACTAGAAAATCTGCTCAAGTCTGGGTTCCAAACATGTGTATTTGAAAACATAATAGTGAATGCCAAACCACGATCCATGAGCCCTCGGAACATCAATTATCAACAACATGAACTGTAAACGGACTCTGTGGCAGTTGCCCTCACACCGTGCCTTCTTCACGTGGGCCGGTCTTTGTGTTTCTTCTAATGCTCCCTTTGCATTTTCATGTGATAAACTGAAGGTACATATTTCTCCTTTACACGTGGAAAGACTGCCAAAGTTCAGAACACTTTACGCAAAAATAAAGTAATGGCAAAAATAAAGTAATGGTGCAAGAAAGGCAAATCCAATATTAGCAAACATTTCTAATGTTTCCTCAAAAAAAAATCTTTTCTCCGAACCCAAACACCCATTGTCTTGCTAAGCGTTCATTGTCTCAGAGTCCCTTTGCACTCTGTCTAATTTGAATATCTCATTCTTTCACAGGTGCATATTCTTCAAGAAAGGGAATAATAATTTATCACATGCTCCTCAATTCAGTATAGCTCTGTTTTAAGATTTAAAAGAAGCCACTAAGCAAGACTAAACTAACACTCAGATTCATTGGACTTCAACTCTGGGTTTCTAGTAGGGACCAAGCTATCTCTCACCCCCACCATAATGCTACAGCAAAAATTTTAGCCCCCCCCCCTTTTCTATAAAAATCATAAGGTGGTGCTCCGCTTTCGAAAACTCACAAAAGAGCCTTTCACTAGCCAAAATCTCCCTCTCTCCTTCTCCCTGTTCAATAATTCAAAACTATAAACACCCCAAGACAGCACAGTTGGTAGCCAGCACACCGGCTACCCAGTTAGAACTGTCCTTCTCATTAGTCATCTTGAGAGTGTTGCTCCATTACACACAGAGCTCTCGGATCAGAGCATGCCCCCACTGCTTTGGGACTTACTGTGCCACGAGCCTCAGAGGGGCACCACTTGGCTCAATAGAAACACTTCATTTCTTTTTTTAATTTGTAGCAGTTTAATCAGTCCAATTCTTTACAAGGGACGGCTTTGATTTCTTTGGACCTTTCCCAAATATAATATTTTCGCTCTAAGTTTGAAAAATTTTTATTGTTGAATACAGTTTTTAAACTCTGCCATGATCTTGTGGGAGAATTTTCAAGAGAAATTCTAAGAGTGACTGCCCCCAAAAATGGCGCCCGTAAGTGGAGTACAAAGCCTGCCACGGTGGTGTCACGCGCTGTCTCCGACGGGCCTCACTTTGCCTTGGTGTGTAACTTCTGACATTCTATCCCGAGGCACATTTTGCTCAAAATAGGTTCCACACATCGTATCTATGTGAGTTTGTAAAGCACAGTACCAAAGGAGAGATTTTGCATAGATGTGTCTGAAATGGAAAGCTATCCACCTAAGTACCCACATTAAGTCCTCCAGAGGTCGTGCTTCTCCGGAATGAGTGGTGATTCAATCGCTGTTTCTTGCAAGTTAACAAGTTTCAATTCAATCTATCAATTTCCCCATTATGTCACTTTTAAGAGATCACTTTAGCCCAGTAGACCATTTCAGCAAATTGCCCACCGTAGAACAGCTGAGGGATGTGTTATAACACCTTTTCTCTTGTGCACAAGGAATACCTCGCCGACATTTTGACAAGTTGATGAAGCATCTCTTGTTAATCTGGAAAAAAAAAAGTTGGGATTCCTTCATCGAGCACATAACATTACAAGTGTTTCTTCATTTGACCCTCAAAGCACCTTTTAACACTTTTCTTATAAGTGATGTAACTGGCGAGCAAAGCCCCTGTGGGCAATCCCTTTCCCTTTAAAAAGAATTCCATCACATTGGCTAATCGTAGGGGGTCTCTCCAGAGCTAAGTGCACTTGTAAAACTATTCATAAAATAGGTGTCCAGTTTCTCTCTGTGCTTCCTTTAACACCCTGGTTATATTATTCTTGGACCACGAAACACATAACCCCCAAAGCTTAGAATATTGCTCCTTTCCTCAGCTGCTTCAAGGAAGGGGTCACTTATCTGTTCTCCTATTCTTCCAACCAATACATTTGATTATGAAAAATTTTCCTTTGTGAAATCAGAAACCAAAATGCCCTGCTACACTGCCAGTGCTTGCATTTGCTTCAGTCCCTGTTAATTAAGTGTTTGCATGTGTAGAGGCCTCAGCTCTTTTCCCCGTCTATGCATATATTCTTTTTTTTTTATAAAAAGAAAAAGTCCTGTCAGCAGTCAGTTGAAATGTTTAGTCTTGCCTGAAATTAATTTTCCGCTTTTATTATTCCAATTATTTGGCAGGTTTCATGGCTTTATAATAATTCCCCAGAGCCCTTTGAACCTGTTACGCTTTTTGTGTTTGTTCATGGTGTTCCCTTAGCAACACATTGATTCTGCTGACTGTCCTGTGAGATTCGGGGTTGGACATATCCAGGATCTGAAGATGAAGAAGATTGTCACAGGTTTTGATGTACTGGTGACCTAAAATGATTCTTTTTATATAACTATAATGAGGTTTTTTTTTTTTAATTCAGTCTAAGTTTTTAGGCAGGGGACATGATTCTATCAGTAAACAGGTTGTTTTTATGCATGAAAAGCTATGAGTACACCTAGGTGTATACTTAAAGATGTTTCATCTTACCACAAGAACACTGGCTCACATAGTCATTGCTGTTCTGTTCGTATTAGCCAAGGACGGGAACCAACTTAGATGTCCATCAACAAAATGGATTTTTTTTTAAATGTGGTACATTTACACAATGGAATATTACTCAGCCATTAAAAAATGAAATCATTAGATTCACAGGTAAGTGGATGGAACTAGAAGAAAAAAAATAATCCAGGATGAGGTAGCTCAGACGGAGAAAGACAATGTGGATGTTAGCTGATAAATCATTGTTAAGCAAGCTACAAATCTGTATAACCATAGAGATCAAGTAGAGAGTGAGGAACTCAGATGGGGTGGGTCTCCCTAAGAAGAGGAAATAGGATAGTTATGGATGGATGGGAAGGAAAGAGACTGAAATGGGGTATCAAATGGGGATAGAGAAGGTAGAAAGGGGAATGGGAGGGAAGACAAAGAGGGAAAACTAAAATTAAGGGCCATTTGAAGGGTCATATAGAAACTAATGCAGTAGATGCTTCCAAAAGTATGTGCATGTATGAAGGAGATCCAAATGAAATGATAGGAGAGAGAGAGCCCCAACTGGATGTCCCGTGTCATCAAAGGGAGCTTTCAGTACAGGAATGGGTTATATCTAATCCCACTGAAACCCCCAAACAATCGAAGCTATTGCCAATGATATTGGTTGCTATCCACAAACTGAAAAAAAAAAAATAGCACCTACACAACTCACTGAACACAAAGAAGTTGAGGCGATGTCTACCAGAATCTTCATTCCCTTCAGACTGGTGTTCATGGTACTGGAAAGTACTCTGCACACTACCAAAGAAGGGTAAATACCAACCCAGCTCACAAACACTTCCATCTACAACGGTGACCTATCTGCAAGATATGCTAGCGCTGTGGTGGCACAAAGCCAGTGAGAGGAAGCAAACAATATCTGATCTGAGTTAAGGCTCACTCCAGGAGATGGAACTCATACCAAATGCGGCTTGAGTAACCAAGGACTGAGTACCCCGAATACAAATACGATTGTTCTGCTGAAGGAACATGGCAATAAAATGACTCCTACAGACATTCTGCTACACTCGTAGATCAGCGCCTTGCCCGGCCATCATCAGAGAGGCTTCCTCCTGCAGCGGATAGATGTAAATACAGAGATTCTCAGCAGGTATTGTGCAGGGAGCGAGAGACCTGGAAACCCTCAGCCTTAAACAGGATGCGTTCATCAAATCTCTCTCCTCAGGGCTCAGGAAACCCAGTGAGTCAGGAGATCCCCTGGGCTCGTGTTGCCACCTTGGAAGTAGATCCACGAGAATGCTCAGAAGCTCACAGGCCAGATAACCTAGTGCTAACTATGATGGACAAGTAAGAGGTCCCATCTCAAATAATGTGGAAAGTTAAGAACCCAAGGTTGACCTGTGACCTCCAAACACTTGCCCTCCCTCACATGAATGCACACTTGCACAAAGACACACACACACTAAAACCAATAAATAAAATTTTAAAACAGAGAGAAAGTGAGAGAGAGAAGGAAAGAAGAGGGTTTTTGCTCTCAGGCTCTCAGAAAATTTACATTCTCCACAGGGTGACTAAGGTGGCTAAACAGTTCTACTAGTACCTCAGAAAAATATAAACTTTGAGCCGTCATTCATCTAGAGCGGTGGTTCTCAACCTCCCTAATGCTGCCTCACTTTAATACAGTTCCTCATGTTGTGGTAATCCCCAATCGTAAAATTATTCTGTTGTTATTTTGCAACTGTAATTGTGATATGTTATGAATTCTAATGTAAATACTTGATACGCAGGGTGTCTGATATGTGACTCCCCCCGCAATGGGGTCACGACCCACAGGTTGACAACAACTGATGTCGGGTCTCTTTGTAAGGGTTATGCACGTGGCTCATAGACCCCTTGTGCCATCACAGACGAAAGCATAAATAAGATTGGTTTGCTTTAGGACTGCCTGCAGAGGACTCTCTAAGTGACAGCTCTTCCCCAAACATGAGAAAGAGAGCTCCGAAGCTCCTGAGCATGACTTGCCAAAAGACGTTCTGCCAGCTGAAATAAGTGGTAGAGAGAAAGAACAAGAGGAAAGAGAGTTTCCAGACTCCTGAAGTTGTATAGAAAAAAGAAATCACTAACAAAAATTTTCAGCCTTTGCCACATGCTGCCTTTCATGGAAGAGAGAAAATGGCTCTCCCAGAGCAAAGGGAAGCCACAGAGACTTGAGCCAAGAGTGCAGTTTCAAGTCACAGGTTGTCACTAAGCCCTGAGACAAAATGCAGTTTGCTTATGACCATTGACTGTTTTTCCTTCCATTTCCTCCCCACTTAAATCACGCCTGTGACCACTGTTTTCATAGAATAATCCAAGGCACAATGAAGTTAATTGGAAATTACCAACCACGTCACAACACAGTCAACATTGTGCTATTCTAACTATGCTAGGTGTGTGACTCCAACCCAGGTACTCTAAGCTTTTCAACTATGAAGCCAAATTAATAATGCTTTAAGAATGGAACATATATAAGTCTGACAGAATTCTTGTACCACGAAGAGCTCTCATAAACATTACTTGGCAAAAATGTTAAGTGAATAGCTTACTATATTTGACAATTCCATTATCTTTTCAGTCTATTCCCAAAAGAAAACTGCAATAAAACATCTCAAATGTTTCTTAGAAATGTTATCATTAACTTAGAAACGTATCTAAAATGCAAAAATAGATAAACTCTTAGGAAGTTAAGTGCACCTGGTTTCAGAGTCCAACAGGTACCACAATTGGATGCTGTGCTGTTGGTCTTCATTAAACATCACAAAGAAAACGTCAGACAATGAGACAGAGGCAGAATGTTGTGAGTTCAAAAGGAAGCAATTGGAACTGTGTGTAACTTTTGTTTCTATTTTTGTTTCTTTTTGCCTTTTACAATAGCTGCCTTGCAAGATGACTTGCGCATGAGATAATTCTCTTACTTAAATTACACACTTTAATGGTGTTTAGTATCTTTACAGAGTTAAGCAACTATTGCCAAAATTCAATTTTACAACACTTTTATCATTCTAGATGGAACTACTCTAGTCATCAGTGGTAATCCCCCTGTCTCCCATGTCCTCCAAAGCCCTCTCAGTTTCTAGGTATCTGTCTGCTCTACATATTTCATATTGATGGAATTGTACAACAACTGTGTCAGTTATTATGTCCCTTCATTTTTAGGTTACCCATTCAAGGTTATTTTTTTGCCATTGAAACTGATGCCAAGAAATGCTGGTAAGGATGTAGGGAAAGAGGAAACTTATCACACTGTAGTGGGAAAGTGAACTGCCGCAGCCACTTGGAAAACCGTGTGGAGAGTTCTAAAGAAAACTAAAAATAGAACCACCTTATAACCAACTATACCACTCCTGGATATCTGCGAGACAGACTCCAAGTCAACGTATCACAGGGGTATATCGCAACACATTCATCACATAGTGTAAATACTGAGCCATAAAAAAATAAAATAAAATAAAATCATGACATTGTCAGGAAAATGGATGGAACTGGAAATTATTATGTTCTGTGAAACAAACCAGATTTGGAAAGACATCTGTGGGCCCCAGATGTGTGTGTGTGTGTGTATGTGTGTGTGTGTGTGTGTGTGTGTGTGTGTAATGAGAAAGGATGACAGGAGGAGAGGAAGAAATCATAAAGAAAGGGGGAGAATGGTAATAAAAATAAAATTGAATGTAACAGAGAAGCAGAAGCAGGGACTATCTGGGGGTAGGAAGAAGACCAGGAAAAGGAGGGATGGAAGGGCAGCGGGAGAGGGGCAATTAGAACAAAGTATAAAAACACATATAAATGAAAACGCAATAATGAAACTTACTGCTTTGTGTACTAACTTTAAAAAAAAGAAATCGATGCTGATGCTCTATGAATGCAAGGACAAAATCCTAACACTCTAGAAACTTTTCCAAAGGAGATCCCCAAAAGGCCACTACACCACAGGACTTGCTCACTATCGTTAGGCACTGGAGAAGTATAAATCAAAGGCACAGTGGGAGACCACTTCACTGCCCGCTAGAATGCTCATGAAAGGAAAAAAAGAATAATAAAAAACAAAATATTTTCTATAAGACCATGCAAGTCTGCCACTGTTTTAAACATATTTTTTAGTTATTTAATGTAAGCCGCCTGGCTTAGGGATTCATCCTTACATTGTTTCCTTTTTTCAGGATTTTAAAATGTTCTTTATTAATCAAACTTCTTTGAATGTGGAGATGATCATATGAATAAATTACAGATTTGACTCTTTGACTTCTCAAAAGTAGTTTTGAGTGTGCTAAGTTTATCTGCACTAAGTTCTTTGAGGCTGAACCCCTTCTCTGCTTCTGCAAATGTGTGAATTCAAGCCATTTATGTACACTGATGAAGGGCTACAATCTGTCTCCACAACTGGAATACAGGATTCATGTATTTCAGGGCTATGATTTTAGTGTCATCCAAATGCTTTCAAATATTCTTCTACTTTGACTTCTGCTTTTATTTATAGTGTCTTTCACAAATAGTTACAATCTTAGATACAGTAATGAAGCATGTGTGTTTCAAAGCTTCAAACAGGTAGACCCAGAACAGTAGAAAATGAAATCAGATTATTCTTGGCCTGTAAGCTAATGTAGATTGCTCACAGCCAGTTCACAGCGGTAATAGCACCGACAGAAACGGATTTTATTTCACAGCATTAGATTTTCAAAAATAACGTGGTATCGACCTATAGGTGAAAGGAATAATTTGACTGGTTGTTTTGTTATTTAAGATAATTCAAACAAGATATAAGTGAGAAAAAGCACATCTCTTATGGGGATAAAATTGATAACATTGATAATTTGATCTAGAAAAATGTAGC
The DNA here is from genome assembly GCF_907164565.1 of Psammomys obesus. Classification (NCBI taxonomy): domain Eukaryota; kingdom Metazoa; phylum Chordata; class Mammalia; order Rodentia; family Muridae; genus Psammomys; species Psammomys obesus. The sequence continues at coordinate 3,984,891 of NW_026586662.1, forward strand.
AATGTCAACTGGGTCAATAGCCCCTTATCTAACCATCTGCTATTATTGTCAAAGACAAATTTCATTCAGTATGGTTTTTCTTAGGAAAGTGGGGGAGAGAGGAAGTGTGGATGAGGATGGAAAGGAGGGATGGAAGGAGGGAAATAAAAAGAAAGGGAGGTCAGCAAACAGAATTCTAGGCTGCTAGTTTTACAATGGCCTGCTTGAAGGTTGGCATTCAATCAACAGTTTTCATCTGAATATATGGCCTTTGTAAGGTTCTCTATGTTAATAAGGATTTTTTTTGGCCAATTATACAAAAAAAAATTGGTAATGAATGTTTGCTTTTCTTCTGGAATGTCTACATCATTACACCCAATAAAAATCCTGAACTCTGAGTCCCAGGCCTAACAATAACACACGTCTCACCATTTCATTGGTAAAGGAAAGAACATTTTTATCAATGACCTCAGCCCTTATCCTGCCTCCCCTTAGATGCTAAGCTCCATCTAAATATGCTCTCTGAGTTCTGTGAGTTCTAAAATATAACCAAATATGTGGATGGTCCTTGTACCTCTGAGTTTATACTTAGAAAATTTGAAGAATATAAATAATTGACCAAATATTTCATGAAGGAAGGTGGCTGCATGGTGAATAAGCATGGAAAAAGACTTTCAATCATTAGTCATCAAAAATGCAAATTAATGCCACTAAAACTAAAAGACTGACAATATCAAATGTTGCCAAGGACATAGTGCAATTTAACTCTTACACATTGCCTGTGACAATGTAGAAAGCAGGAATCCCCTTAGAAAACAGTTTGGCAGTTTCTTTAAAAGTTTAATATAAAACAATTGTTGAAGCCCATCCTACCTTTAATATTTCACTAAGGAAAACAAAGCACAAATCCATAAGTCCACAGGAAAACTTAACAACCACTTCATTTGCCATGGTCCTAGTGAAGCAATTTAAATATATAGCAAGAGATAAATTGGCAAATAAATTGCTGTATAGATCTACAATGGAAAGTTAGCAATAAAAAGGAATGAAATATTGATGTGATACAGTATCAGTGAGTCTGAAATTGGATACACTGAGTGAAAGAAATAAGACAAAAATGAGTGCAAGTGTCATCATCCCACATTCTTAAACCTGAGAAAATGAAAACAAACCCATAATCCTAGAAAATAGATTACTAGCTTTCCTGGAATAAGGACAAAGAAAGAAGAAAAGAGGCAGAGGGTATTTATAATAGGCACAAGAAACTTTTGTACATGATGAATATGTTCACATACAAATCACAATGATGGCGTGGATGTGAACACATTCACAGTCCAAGTGATGGTGTAACTATACTAGTCACATCAGACTAGAACATTGAAACAAATGCAGGGGCTGAAGAGATCATCCAGCAGTTAAGAGCACTTTCTGGGTAGCCCAGACTGGCCTCGAACTCGTGATCCTCCTGCCTCTGCCTCCTTCAGCAAATCCTACGGGTGTGCGCTCTTTGACCTCCCCACCCCCCACCAAGGGAGAAGCAGTCCTGTTAGGCCACAGAGGAGGACTTTGCAGCCAGTCTTGAAGATACCTGATAAAACAGGATCAGATGAATGGGGAGGAGGTCCCCCCTATCAGTGGACTTGGCAAGGGGCAGGGTGGAGATGAGGGAGGGAGGGTGGGATTGGGAGGGAATGAGGGAGCAGGACACGGCTGGGATACAGAGTTAATAAAATGTAACTGATAAGAAAAAAATAAAATTAAATTAAAAAAAAAAGAGCACTTTCTGCCCATGCAAAGGATCCGGGCTTAGTTCCCAATGACCACCTCTAAGTCCAGTTTCAGGGGGTCTGATGCCCTCTTTTGGGCACTACAGGTAACAGTACACACCTGGTGCATATACAGACAAAGATGCACACACACAAACACACAAATCCAGTTTTAAAGAATATACACCAAAGATAGATGAAGTTTTGTCAAAAATGTTCTTAACTAATATTTTAGATATTAGCAAATCTACCCATTTTAAATTCTTATACTAATATATGCTAATTTATCAACAGTAATTTTAAGGCCATGGAAAGGAAATTTTAGGAATGTCAGGGGTGAGTGCAATATAATACCTACCAAGAAAAAAAGGTACCAGAAAATTCTATTCTGATCTAAAGAAACAGTGTAGAAAGACAATGGCCACTGAAATTCACAATCAACGCCTTTGTCATATTCATTAGTCCTTGGAGGTTATGTTAAGGCAGAGAAGTCTTCTAAATTGCTGAGGTCTCAGAGTATAGAACTTGTCTCATTATGAAGCTCTTTCTGTGGTTTGTATGAATATAAACATAGGTAATCCTGTGGCTGGTGAAACTGTAAAAGTCTTAGCCACACTCCAAACCCTGATGTATCCAACATCCTTTGTAAAATGGTTAATCACCAGCTATGTCAGTGGGAGCGAGGGAAGTCATCTTTTGGTGAAATCCTTACAAACTAAATAAACCATAGTTTAAAAAAAAAATCAGAAAATAGCAAAAGAGAGCTGCTTCCAAGAGAGTTGTTGTTTTTTTTTTTTTTTTAAGATTAAAAATGTATTTAATTTGAAAATCAATCTGTTAGTTTCCTCCATGGTCTTATGCTTATTAAGAAGATTAGGATATCTTAGCAACGATTCCAATACAGAACAGCCTGCAGGCAGCTCAACAGGTTGGAGCGTGTCATTTCTGGGCACCTCCGTTGGTCTAAACTTCTTCCAGCTTCCAAGCTTGTGTGAGCTCTCCTCCATGCTGCAGTGGGCCTTGGTGATGCAGCTGTAGCTGAGTCATTTCTGCTCTATAGTAACTCCTCACCTACTTTCCAAAATGTTGGTTCATTGGTTGGAACCAATTTTGGTCATATCAGTACTTTGGTCTGTGGTGGGCTCCCTATATGCGGCGAATAGACGTGTGTGTGCATGTCCCCCGAAAAAATTCTTATCACACAACAGGCACACTTCACAAAAACAAAATTTTTTGTTTGTTTGATTGTTTGTTTGTTTGTTTTGCTGACACAGCTATATTTGGCTAATGTTACTTTCTTGCTGAAAACAATAATTATTTTAAATATTTCCAATCAACAAAGAGATTATATAAGCACTTATCAGTATATTAACACCTGCTCATTAGTGTCTTAATTTAACCTATAGAGGAGATGCCATAAAATAGTTTACAATCCTATCTATGAAGCTAACCCAAGTATCAAATGATGCCCCAGTGTGATTTCATCCCTCTACAAGGAAAGCAAATCACATTGTTTGTAATCAGGGCCAGCTCTGCGAGCACCACGTTTTTAACTGAGTAAAGCCAGTGTGTGAAATATTATAAATCTCTATACAGCCATAGAAATCACAGGTCAGGAAAGTACAAGTTGTCATTCCCTGTTGACTCAGTCACTTCAGAAATTCTAAGTTTAGTCATCTTAGAATTTGTATTTTCCGTTCCCTCACAGTCCTGGAGTAGCTGAGTCCTGGAGGTGGAAGGTACCTGGTGGCTGGCCTCAGACACTCATCTCTCCAAATAGGCACCCAGTGTGTGCGCTTGTTCCACAGGCACTGAGCCACAGCCCAGCCTTTCTTTCCCATATCTCCTCTTCACAGCTGAGAAAACTCTCAAGGACCACTGGCTTTTGAGTAAATCCTACAACTTTTTGAAAGTCAAGCAATCCTAGGATCTCAATTCTATTCTGGACACACAATGTAATCAGCCATGACATTCATTTCACTGTCCCAGGTTCCAGGAAAGAGGCACAGAGCATACTCCAGGCTGTCAGCATTGTTCAGTGTCTCTTCACATGGAGGGAGTAAAGTCGGAAACAGGGTGGATTTGTCTTTCTGGGACTTCTGGCTCTTGGGAACTTCCATGTCTTAACTTGATTAAACTCTGCCTTCATGCCCTCCCCTCTGCCACTCAGGGTTCCCAAGCAATTCATCAAGCATAGCTTATCACAAAAGTTATCTGTAGGTGAAGCAGTCAATAGGCAATTCAGGCAAACAGGCTGGGCACTGGGTCAGTATCTACGACATCACCTGCCTAATTGCCTTCCTATTTTCCTGAAAATCATCACCTCTCAGTATTTTCCAGCATATTTTATTTTCTATACTAATATAAAACCTCATTTTTCCTCTCTTGTGGCACAACAAACTTTACACGGCGTGTCTCTTTAATAGGTGAATCCAAGGAACTGCTTTCTCTTTAGAAACAGTCTTTCCAAATGATTTATTGAAATGCTGTATGCCCAACCTGAACAAAAAGGTAGGTTAAGCTTTGATGGTGTCACCACTAAATCTAGTTATTCTAGTTAGGAGTCAAATTAGTTCCAAAATAGCAAAGACCTCCAGGTAAACACTATAACTGGGGATAGATGTGTATCCAACGGTCTATCCCTGCTATGAGAATTAATGAACCAAGTATTTCCAAAACTTCATAGGTGTTTCCAAAAGAAAGGAAATATAACAGTGGAGATTCTGCTGGGATCCTAAAAATAGGAGCCACTGTATATTTTTATTTTATTTTTTCTTTTACTGCAGTAAAAGGTGTTTGCCATGTTACCCACATAGCCAGAAATTATAGGCATCATGAATCAGAATCAGCTGAGTGCCAAATGAGGAACCCATGCCCACTTTCCTATCCATGGTGGCCTTAGCAACTACAATCCTTTCATTAGCTGTTTAATTGTCCTGGGAGCATCCTGAGTCAATATTTTTATTTCCTATTTTCACCTGCCAGTGGTGAAGGTTTTTCTCCATTCTCTGAACAGAAGACTAAATTTAACACGGGAGGCACGACAAGATGCACAGAGTGCTGCCCAGGCCAGACAAACAGAAAACCCGGACTATTTAATATATGCTTCTCTGTTTAAGAGACGATCTGAAAAGCAAAAGACCTTTCCACCAGCATTTCACTTCTGTGTAATAAGACTAAGGGGTGTGTTTTTAAGGATCTATTTTGATGAAGGATGTGTAAGTCACCTTGTAGAATCAGCCACCTCTTCATTGCATTAACTAACAGTAAGCTACACTTCCAATAATCCCCATTTGAAAGTCTGAATCTCTGAAATTTTACTGCTTGTTATTGTTTCTTTTATAGCCTGAAACCCAAATAGACTTGGGGAAGATTATTAATCCATTAAATCCTCTCAGTTTCTATCAATTCTATAATAGATGATGATCTTTTGAGCTGCAAATGAAACCTAGCTACTATAACAAATATATGAAACAAATCATTTTCATAATCTTTCAGAAATTTCCTTTGTCCCTATTTTCAAACAAATAAATTTTATAAAATGATTGTAAGGAGTTTACTGTTTCTTTTGCATAGCTGGTTACAGTATTAACCTCAACCTGCCCTTGCTGTGTATTGAAAATTCCAATTGTCCATTGGATCTACCATGAATAAGTAAATTTTCCTCTTAATGTTTCTAAAAATACCTATGATAGATGTGAACTTGATTTCCCAGTCATATTTTTTCTGCAAGAGAACTAGAAAGAAACAACAGGATCAGAGGAGATAGAGAGCTGGGAAAAATAATGGAGGAAGAATGATGGAAGAGGAATGATGGAGGAATGAAGAAGGAATGATGAAGGAAGAATGATGGAGAAAGATTGGGTAGAAAAGAACAAACACATTGGCAATAAAGGGGGAAAATATAAGCATAACTTTCTGCTTCTCCAGCAAGCAATTGTCATTACAAACAAGAGCATAGAAACCAAGGGTCTCCAGTACTCCTGAGGTGAGTATTGCTTCCTTTATTTAGAACTAAATTCCCCTGTATATTAATCAGAAAGTATGTATGTACTACATCAATTATATTACTCTTATACTTTACCTTTTTGTGTATATGTGTCTATATGTTCCTGCCTGTTGCACATGCATAAACCCAGTTGTAAGTGTGTGTGCCTGTAGAGGCCAGAGGCTGACACTGTGTGTCTTCCTGTTTCACTCTTCGCCTTAGTTTTTGAGACAGAGTCTGTCCCTGAAGCTTGAGCTCACCAATCTAATTGGGTTGGCAGGACAGTGAGCTCCAGGGATCTGCCTTTTTTGCCTCCACTCCTTTCCCAGCACTGAGACTGCAGATACATACTTCTCTCTACATCCAGCTTCTACGTGGAGAATCTGATCAAATCCTCATGTCTGGGTAGCAAGCACTTTACTTACAGACTATCTCCTCAGCCCCCAAAGTTTATTTTATTTTGAAGAATATAGACAAGCAGCTATCTATGATCTGAAATAACTTCTCAACAGAGGGGGAGGATTTGAAATTATTCAAACAATGTAATATTTTATGCAGTTCATTTATAAAGATTTTGTATAGTGTAATGAAGAGATAGTCATAAAAAGTTTTGTTTTGTTGATTTTTGCTATTAAGTTAAGTGTTTTTATTGGTAGTGGCAGTGCATAACTTTAATCCCAGCACTTGGGAGGCAGAGGCAGGCAGATCTCTGTGATTTCAAGGCCAGTGTCTGGTCTACAGAGCTAATAGACAATAGCTACACAAAGAAATCCTGCCTCAAAAACAAAAACAAAAAAATCTTACCTTCACTCTAACAGTAATAAAATAATAAAAGATTCGTCGTGTATTGTAGGACATCTGACGTCATAGTTTAGTGTTCTGTTCCTGTTTCCCTCTTAATCCCAACAGCAGTCCTTCCAACTGAGTGTACTGGTGTCTCCACAGAGCACAGAAAGGGAAGCCTAGCTAATAGGTAGCACACCCAGCTTTCGTCCCCAAGTAGTGTGAGGATGGAGTACTTACACCTTCTACCACAACATAACACAGCATATCGTCTTATCTACACATCTTCAGATAAGGGAATGCCGGGCTCAGTGAGATTACATAACGGCTAGCCTCTCCATTGCCCTCTGCTAACATGGGACAGACACCTGAGTCAAGCGTAAACTTTCTAGTTCCAAATTCCATGCTCATCAGTGCTTCTGGGCTTTCTAAAACCAGGACAGCCTCTCAACACAGGACTGCGAAACAAAGCATGGAGCGCCATGGCCGCCTTGTACAGCTGAAGCAAAGGAGGACAAGCCTTAGTACTGGCTAGTCTATGGAGGAGGCTCAGCCCACTGTAAACCCATTACTTCACAGCACTAATCACAGGACAACAGTCCCCAGCCAAACTTCCCATCTGGCCCAGAGCTTTCCTGCCTACACTAAAGATGGCCTTTATTTCACTTCTCTTTCCCAATCCTCATGGCAGTTCTTCAGTCTCCAAGAGTAGCCACAAATACAACCCTGGGACCCAAGACAGTATTCAAAACAGGAACTATCCACAAACCTAGGTCAAAATTGCGTCCCCACCGAGTTCTTTGATCCTGAGAAAGGGGAGTCTGGCACAGAGGAGGAGAGCAGTGGCTTACAGATGAGAGGGCCTTTGTTGCTGGGGTCTCTCCCCTATAGAGGAGCTTTCTAAATTTCAGAGCGCCTGGTTCCTGCTGTGCTTCTGAGAGTCCAGCCACTGCCCCTAGACAGTGGGCAGGGGAGAATTTTGAACTCAAACACAAAAGCACAGCAGCAGGCCAAGGAGTCCACAGCGCAGGCCTGCTGGGAGCCTCAGCTAGTTCAGACACCATATGTGCCCCTGCTTACCCATCTGGCTCGCTGGATGAGGCCAAAGAAAACAGTGCAAATAAATGGCGGCACGGTACCTTAGCCCCTGCCTTGGGACAAACTCTGACCTCACCTTGAGGAGATTTTTCTGCAAACCATCTGTTAGGACAAGTATTCTCTATAAGGTGCAATGCCCAGTTGTACAAGTTTCTAAAACAGTGAGAGAAAAATATTCCAAACTTACATCTGAGTAACAGGCTTGTCATCTCTGTATGCTTCAGTTTAGCAGTGTGCCTCGGACTCAGGGAACCCATGACCCTCAGCCCCATGTGACCCCAGGTCCAAAACACTCTGTGACCACCACAGAGACCTCTACTTTATTGAAGTGCTTCTTAAAACGCGGTTCAGGGTCACTCATTTAAGCAAAATTCAAGAGTCGAGCTTGGTACCATGAGAAGGTACACAATATCTGAACCTTCACTTTCTGCGTCATATATGTGTGTGTGTATGTATATATTTCATATATATGTCTATATATGGAAGGCCTCTGGAGATTGCCGTAGGACTGGGCCCATCTTCTATTGTGGCTAGTCAAGGCAGCCTATTCAGGGGAAAGTGATCCAAAAGGCAGGCAACAGAGTCAGAGACAGCCCCTGCTCCTGATGTGTTTTATGTGATGCCTACTTTAACTTTGGGCTATTTGTTAAAACTAAAATTTTCTCCGGCTAATGTTTGAATTGACTTTTTGTGATTTTATTTTCATTCTTTGAAAATTTCATACAGACTGGTACTGGCCATATCTCAGTGGAATATATGAAATATGTGTATGTGTAATTACGCATACATACCATATAGAGTGCATATAGTGTGTACTAAGTTTTGAATACTGAACCATTCATTCTCATTCAGGAAGAGCTACTGCTCGATATTGATAGTGTGATAATGCAATGCAATGGCTAGTTCTATTTTCAGATTTTCAGTTCATGGTCATTTGTCTTTTAAGTTTATAAAAACAGAGTGATAATGCTTTTGTGTTTCTAACTATCACAAAAATCTTGTTATACACAAAAGTCTTTCCCTTATGTATGAGTTCATGACAGGCATATGTCATAGGTTCTGTCCACTGGACATAAACCTAAACATAAGAGAAATCTCAGGTGAGGAATTGCCTCCATCAGATTGGCCTGTGGCACACCTGTGTATCATTTTCTTGATTGCTAATTGACGCAGGAGAGCCCAGGCCACTGTAGGCAGCACCATCCCTGGGCAGGGCAGATAGGAAAGGCAGCTGGGCGAGCCAGAGAAAGCAAACCAGAAAACAGTGTCTCTCTTTGGTCCGTGCTTCAGCACGTGTCTCCAGGTTTCTGACCGGAGTTCTTGCCCTAACCTTCTTGTCAGTGATGGACTGTTACCAGGAAATGCAGGATAGAACAAACCTTTTCCTCCCTAAGTTTCTTCTGGTCAAAGTGTTTCTTACAACAAGAGAAAGCAAAGTAGGACAGCATATATATACTATGCAGCTAAATATCAAATTGTAAAATCCAGATTTCCCAGATTGTTCCTAAGCTCACTGTACAATCCATTCAACAAAGATAGAGGTAAGAGGGAGGGAGGAGATGTCCCTCTGTTGAGGAATGAATATAGAAATTGTGGTACATCTACACAATGGAATATTACTCAGCGATTAAAAAAAAAAAAACAAAAAACAAGGAGATCATGAAATTTGCAGGTAAATGGTGGTAGCTGGAAAAGATCATACTGAGTGAGGTATCCCAGAAGCAGAAAGACACACATGGTATATACTCACTCATAAGTGGATACTAGACATATAATATAGGTTAAACATATTAAAATCTATACACCTAAGGAAGCTAATCAGGAAGGAGGACTCTGGTTAAGATGTTCATACCCATTCAGAAAGGCAAAGAGGATGGATATCAGAGGAGAGAGAAAACAGGGAATAGGACAGGAACCTACAACTAAGGGCCTCTGAAAGGCTCTACTTACATGGTATCAAGGCAGATGCTGAGACTCATAGCCAAACTTTGGACAGAATGCAGTTCTTTTGAAAGAAGTGGGAGATGATAGTAAGACCTGGAGAGGACAGGAGCTCCACAAGGACAGCGACAGATCCTAAAAGTCTGGGCACAGGGGTCTTTTCTGAAACTGACACTCCAGCCAAGGACCACTCATGGACATGGCTTGGAACCTCTGCACAGAGGTAGCCTACGGCAATTCAGTATCCAAGTGACCTTCATAGTAATGGCAACAAGGACTGTCTCTGACATGAACTGATTGGCCGGCTCTTTGATCTATATTGTTAAATTAATTTATTAATTATTAATAAATAATTAATCCCAAGGGGGGAGCAGCCTTACCAGGCCACAGAAGAAGACAATGCAGCCACTCCTGATGAGACCTGATAGACTAGGATCAGAGGGAAGGGGAGGAGGACCTCCCTTTTCAGTGGACTGGGAGAGGGACATGGGTGGGGAAGAGCGAGGGTGGAATTGGGAGGGGAAGAGGGAGGGAGGTACAGGGGGGATACAAAGTGAATAAACTGTAATTAATAAAAAAATAAATAAATAAAATGCTAAAAACAAAAAAAAAAGAGGAAAGGAGGGTGGGACCAGGAGGAAAATAGAGGGGGGCTATGATCTAGATGGAAAGTGAAATAATTAATAAATTAATTTAACAATATAGTTTTTTTTAATTGAGTAAAGTGTAGAAAGTTCACTATGTGTACCAATGAATGTTATTTTTAGATATATGTAATATAAATAAATTAGAACAAAGAACAATCCATAAAAACCTGTGTTTATCACCCATTATGCTAGACTTAATGAGAAGTGTCAAAGTGAATCAAGCTAATGTGAGCGTTTGCCTGAAAAGGAAGATCATCAGCAGAGAAAGGAATGGGAGAAAAAGCTAAGTTACTTCCAGCCTTTGTATGGAGGAAATTGTTTCTATATAGTGAGTAGATATAAAACAGAAAAGTTTGAGAAAGGCATCAAGCCAGGAACATGCAGACTGTTAGGCATGCCCAACCCTAAGGTTTATGCATTTAAACCTTCATCTTGAATGCAGCCTTCAAGGGGTGCTTAAGTCATCAGGGCTCTGCTCTCGTGAGTGAATGATTACTGCTTTCCTGAGAGTAGGTTCTTCATCTTGATAAACATAGGTTTATATCTCTGTCACTCCTGTGCATACACTCTCTTGCCTTTTCACCCTCTACCTTATCAGATACAGAGCTCCACCCCACACATTCCAATCTCCAAAACTGTAATAAATCCCTGTTCTTTGCAAATCAATCATTCTTCTCTAGCTTCCTGAAGTAGCATAAGCAGTCTAAAACTAAAACTCTGAGCTAGATATGACAATACATATACACAGATCTGAAACGGGAAAGTAATGTCAGTAGATAATGAATACAGAGTAAAGTTTGCAAGAAAAAGCTTGAAGAGCCTTGGTTAATGTAAATGCAGTCTTAGAAGTGTTCCTACTAAGAACTCAAGAAGAGAAAAGACGCAGTGACAAATTATATTAGTTACGTTTCTGCTGTTGCGGTAAAACACCATGACCAAAGCAAGCTATAGAAGGAAGAGTTTATTTGGCCATATAGTCCAGAGAGATAGAGCCCACCATGGCAAGGAGGCATTACAGCAAGTGGCAGGCATGGCAGCAGGGTCAGAAATTTGACAGACCACATCTTCAAACCCAAATATGAAGCAGCAAGAACAAATTGTAAATGGAGTGAAGCTATGTATTCTCAAAGCCTGTCCCCTGTGTTGTAAGCGGGTATTAATATTTACTATTGGTTTATCTTCTAGTAATGCTGCTGTTAATCCTTAGCAGCTGGATAACCAAATCACCACACAGAGAGTGGGTTTTTAGTTAACCTAGAACACAATGCTGGGCAATATTTACTCCCTCCTAAATGTCCATGCCCTCAGTTTCCTGACATTTAGATTTCCCACATTATACTTGCTTTTTGTGAAATCTTAGGTCTGGTTCATGCTCCACATCCTCCAAGATCTCTCCTCCAGCTCTGCTCTCCTAGCTCTCCTCTTGCCCCTTCTCCTCCCACTCCTTTCCTGCTCTCTAGCTCCTCCCCTCTTTCCTGTCTTCTGGTTCCTCCCATTGCACAGCATTGTATCTAGTTGCTTTATTTTGTCCTGTTTACACAAGAGTTGAGACAGGATGCTTATAATGAGTATCACAATGTAATATTTGAATTGAAACCAGAGAGTTGGGGGTGGGGAAATCAGCATTTGAATTAACAAGGCTAAGGCATATACATTTTAAAAGAACATTATACCAACACCCCTGTGACATACATCTTCCTTTAAGTCCTCACCATCTCCCCGAACACTCACATATGTGAGCCTGTGGGGATGGACACTTGTCATTCAAGCCTGAGATATCAGAGATGGGACTTTTAAAGATTACTTTTGTGGTCATAATAGAAATGCTGGTAAAGGCACTGGAGACTTGGCTTAGTCAGTAAAATGCTTGTTTTACATGCATGAGGACCTGATTTTGATCCCAAGCACCTATAGATAGCTGGGCACAGCGGTACTCACCTTCAGTCACAAGGTGGGGGGTGGAAACAGGAGGACCCCTGGAGCTTGGTGGCCAGACAATTTAGATGAATCATGTCCTGGCATGGCAAGGCCATCAGGGAAGGCCATGCTCAGTAGAGCTAAATAGGATGTAAGAGCAAGACCACTCCGGAAAGTCCTCATGAAGGCAATGCCTAGTAAAACCAAGTGGGGTACCACCCAAAGCCTCAAAATTTGGGGACTACTGACTGATAATGCCAGCCTATAAAATTTGCAGCATGAGATTCTAAGTCACCAGAATAACTACATGGGCTAGTATCAGCAATGCCATGGAGATAGGCTATTGGAGGTAATGGCTTTCCATTCCTGGTCCTAGAGTGCCCAGCATGCAAGATCTGGAGTCAATGAATATTATTGTAGAGCTGTAAGACGCGACACCATTTTCACTGTTGGGTTTTGAACTTAGTTAAGACAAGCCATCCCTCTTTCCTTATGTTCTGTAGGTAGCTAACACCTCTTATGACCCAGATACACTTCTGCACACTGCTTTCTCTGTCTTCCGTACAGCCACAACTTCTAGCTCCTTGATCATAATGAGCTTCTCAATGGGCAACAGTTAGCTACCCATTACACTTCTGTAACAGTGTTCCTGAATCTCTTCTCCCTGTGTCACCCAACTGGATAAATGTCTTCCATGCCCATTGCCAAATATGTCCTGTTTGTCTAAAGTTAACCCTCCATACACAGCTGGGGATTGCAATGACAGGAGTCTGGCACACAGGAAGGACAGCTGGGAAGGAAGAGAAAGCAGCAAGACTCAGGGGAGGCTGTGAGCAGTACAAGGGGAGCCTGGGCCACATGAGTAATGTTCTTTAAGAAACCTCGAAAAGTATGTTTCAGTACAGAAGCAAATTACTTTTATAATGTGCTCTGTATGAAAATACTCATTTCACAATTAAATATAATACATGAAATCCCAATTCAAAATTCTTAACCTTACCATTTTAACCTAAGGCCATTTTTAGCAAATTTCTTATAAGACTTCTCTACTTAAATCATTAGTCTCTTTCGATTCCAGATGTTTTCTTTCCTTTAAGTAATTGCAGAGATGTCAGATCAAATTAGCCCTTCCCTCCGGAGAGTGGGAAGCTTCAGTGAGGAAAGACAAATGCTCATGACAAATTGGTTAATACAGAAAAGTCTCAGGGGGAACAGTGGCTCTCAGTGTCTGCCATCGCCTTTGGCAACCTGAATTTTTTCTTCAATTACTGCGAAGCATTTCTGGATTAACCACAGATCATTGTACTGAGCATATTCATCGCCCTATTTAATTTAAAACAACAAATAAACAAATATGGAATTTGCTGAAAGAAACTGGTATGGTTCTGTCACTATATATCAAGATTTTGCTTCAACTCAGGAAGTGTATTTTCTTGTCAGTTAGCTAGCCTAATTAGCAAAAACTTTAGCTTTAACAAAAAAGTACTTAAAATGATGGAGCTGAGAACATAAAATGGTGCTTGAAAATGCCTAATATGGTGTCCTTTGATTTTTTTCCAAAAGTTGGTTATGAATTAATGGGGAAAAGGAGTTAAGGCTGTGTGTGCAAACAATACCTTCCATAATAAGAACTATGTGAGCATTTATTGTGACTTGGGCTTCAGCTGACATTTCATGTAGACCTGCAGATCAGGAATGCTATCAGTCCCTGACATTATCATCAGCACCAGCCCTTTGTCAAAGCTCCCTGTGATTCCAATGGACAACCAGTGGGATGAAACCAGGTGCCAATCAAACAAAATTTCATGACATAAACCCCTGAAAAGCAAACCAATCTGAATCTATCCCTAATTGTCAGGTACCATGCATGTCAAAGGGAAATACAAGAACAAGACAGCCTCAGCTCCTTAAGAACCATCAGTCAGTTAGATCAAACAGGCATTGACAAATAAGTTCAAGACGAGTCTGCACTGGTAAGAATAGTGATATTATTTCTAATTAGATTCAGGAAGGAAGGGTCGCAAAGCCAGAGCAAGTTGACCCAATTTTATAGAATGAATGAGAACGTGCCAGGTGAAAATGAAGGAAAGGAGTAGTGGACCGACAGACAGATCCATTCAAAGTCCATGAGCTGGAAAGATGGTAAAAAGCATTTGCAGGCTACAGAGTATTGAAGGAGTTTAGACAGAGAATAGACTTAAGATAGAACCCAACAGATTGGAAGGCTCCTCAAATCCGAGCTGAAAAATGCCAATGCTTCCCGCAGAGAAAGAGTACATTTTAGGAAAGAGTAGCATGGTGTCTAAAACTTAAATTTATTCTGTCACAGAGAAGACAATAGCATCATGCAGAGAGCCAGGCTCTCACCAGATCCTGCTAGAGGATGGGTCCAGATCCTCTGCAGAGCCTTGATCCATTTCTTCTGAGAAAGGGAAAAACAGTTTGGAGATAAGAGTCTTAAACACAAACTAACCTAAGTCCTGGCATTTTTAGTAAAAGTCTTTCTTCCCAGTTTCTTTTCATGAAAAAAAAAAAAAGGAAATACTTTATGTTAGAATGCAATATTTTATATTAGATCCATGCAAGATTTTATATAAAATTGTGCTGGGGAAAAAGAAAGAAAAAAAATAATAAAAACTAAGAGTGTGAACTTCACAGATAAAAGAAAATGACTCTGAAAATTATGTTAAAAGAGTGATAGCTCCAAATTGTATGCTTCTTAGCATAATCTTTTCTGCAACTTTTTTTTCCAAATTACTGCTGCATGTAAGAACTGCAAATTTAAAGAAGACCTTGAATGTTCCACGTATCACTAAGCTATCTCAAGCCCTTGCTGCTGGCTTAGTGTAGGAGAAGGGCGTAAATACTGTTTTAAATTTTGTTTTACAAATGCACAGACTCAGGATTAGTTCTGCTAAGTATTGAGAAGCAATAAGTCTTGTATTTAACTCTGTCAGAAAGCTGTGTTAGCCTGTGAGAGTTTCATCAACATTTGTCAAAGACATGTTCACGCCCCCAACCCCACGGCCAAAACTAAAATCCTTTCTTATGGTCAGAAACAACAGTTGCAGAATTTCAGCATTTTCTTCTGCCATCTTGCATAAGTCTCTATACAAGAGAGCAACAGGAAGAGAGTCCTGTCAGACAATGGGGCAGTTGTACTGCAAGAGCTGTATGTATCACAACCATTGTCACAGTGGATGTTACAGGAACTATTTCTATGGACAAGAAGAGTGCCTGCCCCTTGCTATGAGAGGGGGCGCTATTCGTATCTTCAAAGATGTTAGTTATTATGCAAACATCTTCTTTTGTTTGTGTTTGTGAGTTTTTAATTTTATTTATTATTATTTTGAGCATGGTCATGACATATTTGAGGGACACACACCTTGTGGAGATAAGAAGACAGTTTTTGCAGCATTAGTCTTCTCCACCCACCTTTATGTGGGTTCTGGAAATAGAACTTAGGTCTCCAGGTTTACATACTGATCCATCACATCAGCTCATACTTGTGCATATATGGGTTATACTGCATACACATGTATGTGTGTGCATGAATTCAGACATGGCCATGCCACATCATACAAGTGAAGGGGAAAGCATAATCTCGAGTATGAGGCCTTGTTTTCTACCTTGTTTGAGATGCAATCTTCTCCTTTGTCATTTGCTGCTGTGTGTGCTGGGAGAGCTGCTCCACCAGCTTCCAGGGTCTTTCCTCTCTTCACTTCCCATCCGATGTTGTGAACACTGGATTACAGGTGCACAAGACTGCACCTAGCTGTACATGGGTCCTGGGGGTTCAAACTCAGGTCCTCATGTTTGCATGGCAAAAACTTAACCCACCAAGCCATCTCTCCAGTCCCTTTCTAAAGATCTTTGAAACAAAATCTGAACAAATGCAATTGGGGAGCTTACCGGTCAAGAAATAAAAGAGAATTGTAAATTCTAGTGTAACGATAAGTTGTCCAAGTTCACATAATGAGTTAGGACCAAGATTAGAACCTAAGTCTGTCTGGTTGGCTCAGCTAGGCTCCACACTGTAAGGACATAGTCTATCTTGGCACAGCTAAGTTTCCATGACACTATAAGGACACAGTCTATCTGGTTGGTATGGCAAGGCCCCACCTACTTTGCAGGGACTCACTCTATCTGGTTGGCATGGCTAACCTCCCACTACACTGTAAGGACACTGAGCAGAGGACCTCCTTAAATTTTTGGAAAAATCCAGATCTCGTCATTTTAATAAATAAAGAGCCAAGAATACATGCACAGGTCCTTAACTGTCAAGATGTTGGTTAAGACTTTTTCTCCTCTCTAAAGTCAGGCTATGGAGAACATTCAGGCCCTCTGAAACACCACAGAGCTCCTCAGACTGTGGAGAACATTGTTGTGAGGACAGTAACTATGATAGTCGCAGGAGAAAAATATCTAGGCTATCCTCGGATGCTACTTCTAAAGCACTGAATTTTAAGTCTAGCTTGAGTTACACACTCGATGGAAAAATTTCAGCACTGTTTATATGTTATAGCGGAATTTTATGGAGCAGAATTTTTCCACGGTAGGATATTTCCCACCGGTAGATTCTCCATTCAGAAAGTATTTCGAAATGAGGGAAATGGTCATGATTTATGTTCTCTTTAGAATTAGAGGCTCGGGGTTTCATATTTTGCTACTCTGAGGGGAGAAACGGTATTGCCCTGAATGCAGCAGACTGCCACATCTGCTCTTGGGCAAGCTCCTTCTGCCACACCAGGCTTGTCAGAAGGATCAAGGGTATGCATGCACAGCCACACCCATTCCTTGCATTCCTGTGTCTCCTCCTTGTCCTGAACTGCTGCCCGGAATCTCACTGCAGAGGAGACTGTATTGCTGCAGATTAGGGTCATGGCCAGTGTAAACACCCACTCGCACCAAAGTCTAGTGCACGGAGACCAGGCTGTTAGCGCTAACAGTGTGCGTGCCCAACTCCTTCATCACTACAGTGGCTACAAATAAAGGACAATAAGGTTTTTTGACCTCCTAGGAGAAAAGGGCTCCCTTGCAAAGTGGAAATGGTTTCAACTGACCTTAACAGAATAAGCCTTAGCAGGAATGCTGGCTTTCAAAATTTTATGCTCAGCTACACTAAAGCATAAAGGCTTTTTTTTTTTTTTCCTGCTTGCTGCAAAGGCCAGTTTTGGGCTCATGCTCTGCACCCGGCCATCCTCCACAAATAGAGCCTGATGAAGAGATCTTTCTGATCTGAGAAACAAAGTGTTAAGACCATCCTGGGTCAGTGAAATCATCTTTTGCCTTAGATCATGCCCCAAAATAGGAGGAGATTAAGTCTCCTTTCCAGGATTTGAAGTTCATCCTGAACCCACAGCCCAAGCAGATGCTGGTATGCTGCCTGGTATTTGGGGATTTCTTGCTGATGAATATGATACAGCCAGAGCCTCGCTTGGCTGCAAAGGGAAACCAGAGAAAAATAAAGATGTGCTTTCATTGGTAACATATTGTGGGGTCAGGATGTTGTTCTAGTGACTCACTTGAAAAAAAAAAGTGGTAGGAAAATTAAATTCAGCCTCATGACAAAGTGGGATGGCTCTCCCTCACAGTAGTTCCAGCCAAGACTACCTTTGTGTCAGCTAGCTTTATGTGATTCTGGCCTCTAGAATCTAGAGGAGCTGTTCTCAACCTGCGGGTTGCAATCTCTTCAGGTGTTGTCGACTGACCCTTTCTTAGGGGTCTCATATCAGATTTCCTGCATATCATAGATTTACATAATGAGTCTAACAGTAGCAAACTTACAGTCATTAAGTAGCAACAAATATAAATTTACAGTTGGGGGTCACAACATGAAGAACTGTATTGAAAGGTCACAGCATTAGGAAGTTTGAGAACCACTGTTCTAGGTTACCTAGTAAACCTGATTCTAAAATCTAGCTAAAAGGCCGTTTTATGAAATGATAAACCTGAGCGAACTGCTTCAGATGGCTTATGCAGCATGTCTGTCAACTGAGAATTTGACTACTAGTTTCCAGAAATTTTTGAATGTGTCGGTGTCTTGCAGGCATATACACAGAAGCCACTTGATTCTTGCCTCTCCGTGGCTTCTACATTAAATGTCCTTCTCAGCTAGAGTACCCCCATTGCTATTAGGTCCATGAGGAGAGAGGTTAGAAGCATGAAGTGTTCTCATCGGGACTATATACTCCATCTTCAGTTATGTCTAGAACTAAGCTTGAGAAGTGTGGGTTGCTTGGTAAACTTTTAATCCTTTTATAAGAGACTTTCTTGTTGTTTGATTGTATTCTTTATAAACTCTTGGATATAAAAAAAACACGCTTATCTCATCCATACAAGGCAAGTACTCAGTGCCTAGGGTCTATCTCCAGCCATTGATTGTTTTCATTATAGTGATGTCTCCTTGGTAACCATAACTCACGGCATATGCGTTACTAGGTGCATTACCCGTCTTCATTACTTTCACCAAGAGTGGCATTTCCTCCAGTCTTCAGCTTTCAAGCATTACTTAGGGTTTACAGTCTAGCTCAAGGGCATCTATTCTACAAAATTAAGGATGACACTTCTCTCGTTACATGCAATAACGCTGCTCAGATATTTGAAGTTATGTAATAACACACTGAGCTTCAATGTGCCACTGTTGGTGCCACCCCTGAACTGTGAGGCCCTGCGGCTCGTTCTCCTTTGATTTTATACCTCTCTAGCAAGCTCACTTATTTGTCAGAAATAAATCAATGGCTTTTGTTTTTTGTGTTGTTTTGTCTTTATTTTTAATGATGCCCATGTGCTCCCAATAATAGGCTTGGAAAGTGGGGGAGGAAAAAGGACAGAAGAAAGAACAAATTCAAACTGGAAAGCCAACTTGTCTTACCCATAATCACTTGCGACAGCATACCTCAGAAAGAAAACAGCAAACACGACAAAGCAGTGTTTTCAAATGCCTTGATCTTTGCTTTTACATAATTACTCATTCAGCAATGTTGTTCTGGTCAAAGCATGGAGTTTACTGCTTGGCTTCCTTTTGAACAGGCTGCTTTATAACAAACTTATTCTGGTAACCACTCAGGTCTTCTCTCCTTCACTCAACTACAACCACAGCCCTTATCTTAAAACAATAATTTGATGGATGAGTAACTGCCTTTCCCTCAAGGCAAAGAAGGGAGAAGACAGAGCCAGTAAAACTAACTTAAATTAACACCACCAGGCAAAGCACAATTCACAACAGCATGAACCAGCAGTGGCTACGCCTGAATGCTCACAAAGGGGTCACCAGTGCCTTAGTGGCGACAGTTTCTTGAAATCAAAGAGACAGAATTATCTTAAAATGCATTTTTTCCCCCAACACAATTCAATACTCTGTGGGGAAGCAGATTTATTTCAGAGACCATGATGTAACCATTGGGAATTTTATTTTCAGTTTGGAAAATGGTCAGTATTTCTGTTTTCCTGTCTCTTATTTTGAGCTGACTTTGTTTTCTTTCAAATGTATGTCACTGAATATTTGATGGTCCTGTGATCTTTAAGGAGCTCTAACTGCCCCTACTGTTTTAAACTGCTCTGCTCGTTAAAGGCAGAGTGGAGGTTATACACCACACATCACAAATTATGAATCTTTGTTCCCTGCCAGTACTTTGCTTGAGATTTGTAACACCTAGCAATTTTCTAACATTGTGGTTGAGGTCATCTTTGAAAGACTACACTTATATTTTCCCCTTGTGAGGCAGAGTCAATACCTCACTGCCTGAGAGAAAGTGAATTGCTCCATTCATGCTAGCATGCTGAGTGAAAATGCAAATGAGCAGGCAACAAGGCCTGCCTGAAAGTATTTTGGAAACACAGGAACTAAAAAAAGAAAAAAGGAAGAAAAAAAAATGTTGCTGATTGCTGACTGTCTGTTGGAAATATTAAATCTGTCCAGGTTTTAGTTTTATAAATTCCATCTCTCTGCCTCCTTTGGAAAAGTGGTCCATACGGGGCATGCTTAACTGCCAGAAAGAAACCCATAGTTCATGCAGCACTTCACAGAGTTTCCGACTAACTTTCCATGCTTTCTTCAAGGCCAAGTCCCTCCAATGTACTCTCTCTCTCTCTCTCTCTCTCTCTCTCTCTCTCTCTCTCTCTCTCTCTCTGTGAGTGTGTGTGTGTGTGTGTCTCAGAAATGGTTTCCAGCAGTTGCATCCATGAAGATACTTCTGAGATGCAGTGGAAAGTCAGTTATTAAGTAAAATGGGATCATCAGAGTTTTGGATCATCATGAAAAGTAGTCCAAAGTAAAAACAATTTAAATTTGCTTTGCATGTACAGAAAATCGGTTGCAAATTGTATAGAACTGGAAGATTTAATCACATACTTGAGTGTGTTTGTTTTTCCAGAGGGGCAGCCATGTTACCCACAAGGCACTTTGGTTCATCAGTGGGCGTCCTTCTGCTTGCTGCCTGCTGTAAGAACCAACTCTTCACAGTGGTTTCTTCTAGAATATTAGCTCTCAAACCTAAGGAAGCTGCTGAGATCCCTGGAGAGTTGATTTCCACCATGAGATGGCTAACTCAGTAGCTCAAGGTCTTGGCCCATGAGTGTGTGTATATAATGTTTTCAAGGGTGCTGGGGAGTGGCCTGAGGATCACACTTTTGGCCCCACTTCTTTGAGAGGGAGCAACTTAGAGAAGCCTCTGGGAAGATGAGCAGAACTGTTGAGAGAGAAGATTTCATCCAAGAGGACAAGCTTAAGAACCCTAGAAACAATGATCTGTATCAACCGCTAGTATGTGGAAGACTGTATGAGAAATCCATGTGGTCAAATGGAGCCAGGAGTTGTGGAATGAAAAAGACAATTTACAGGGGCAAAAGAGAGATTATTGGGCAAGCCTTTTTAAGAAGGCAGCAACACCAAAAAGACAAGTAACAAGCAAAAGTCATGCTAGTGCATATAGGATCATCTTCCAGTCTTCTCTCACAATGGAGTGTGGTGGGAACCTTCCCTTGATGAGCCAGCCACACAGGTGTGACACTTAACTGTCCAGGAATACATGACAGAAACAGCATTCTCCTGATTGTCCAGCATACTCGGTTGTTTATTTTCATTTTATTTTACACACATGGATGTTTTGTCCTCATGTGTGTCTGGGCAACACATGCATTCAGTGTGTATGGAAGCCAGAAGAGAGTGTCAGATCCAATGGGGTTAGAGTTACAGAGAGGTTTGAGCCATTATGTGGTGCTTAGAAGTGAATCTGGGCAGTAAGCAGCCAGTGTTCTTAAGCACCGAACCATCCCTCCAGCCCTCAGAACAGTTTTGTCACCAGGTATAAGGACTATCTGAGCTGGGAAAGTATAGCCTCGACTGGTCGTGAAGAATCCACAACAAACAACGTTTTACTTCCATCCAGGAACCTCCAGATTGTACTCGTTACAGATGGCGTGCACTTCGGTGATCTGAGGCTTCCTAATAGCATTTATCTTGCTATATGAGTCCCTATCCGCTGTCCTCATGTCGACATTACCATGACATTCTCTGAGGGAGCATCTAAAACCTACTGTGAACACAGGCTCCATAGAGCATCCTAACTTTATAATACCCGTATTCGAGCAGCAAAGGCTCCATAGCTGTGTTGAATCAAAATGGAAACTAAAATTTAAACCCTCCAACTTCTACATAAACCTGTTTGTGGGTCCCCATATTTTTGCTTTTTCTTCTTTCCTCATTTTCTATGATTTAGGCCCAAATGCTTGAGAGTTGAACAGGCATAGGAGCCATGAATGTAAATAAGAGATGCCAGACAGCAGTAACATGATAAAGAGTGATGATGGAGAAGGCTGGGCCCTGGAGAGCAAATCTAAAAAAACACACAGTAAGACTAACATTTTCTAAGGGTGAGAAAGCCAAGCAACACATATATTTAGGCCAGTAGTACATCAGTCTTCCAGACTGTATCACCGAAGTCAATGGGAACCGAAAATGTGGTATCTACTGCTTCTTTTCTCTTGGCTCTCCGGGAGGAACTGGATATTGCACAGGCTGTTTTCTTAAGGGCAGGGATTTTCTGCCTGTCCTGTTCACAGTTCTCTTCCCAGCAAGTAGAACTCTACGCTCTCACTACACTGTTGTAAACGTTTTTATTTCCTCTGATGAGGATGAGACGAGAGCAGTACCCAAGCCCTGTGAATGCACAGCTTGGGCTGAGCCCAGAGCATTTCTCTCTCATCAGGCCTGGAAGCTTCCAGCTTACAGATGGAGATGTGAGTGCTTAGCTATTCCTGCCACACCGTAGCTTTGCTCATCATAATGGACTCTAACCCTGAAAAAACCTCTTTTTCCTTTTCTTTTTTTTTTTTTTTTTTAACAAGTTGCCTTAGTCATGGTGTTTTATCACAGCAATAGGAATGTTCCTAATACACTGGCTTTCCTGGAACTTATTCTACAACTGAAGTTCCTCCTGCCTCAGCCTCCTGAAGGTTTGAGCTACAGGTGCGTATCACATACATGGTCCTATTCCTCCTCTTTGTGCGATCTACTACGCCCAGCACAGCAATAAAATTAGGAAACTTCGTCATGGCTGAGTGTGGCCTACATGCTAGTGAAAGTAAAATAGACGGTTGACTAATACAGATTGTTGCAATGGATGTCAGTAACTTTAAAGCCAGTCAAGAAATAGCCTGAAGAACCGAAGGTTAGAAGCTCAAGTTTAATCTGAATTGTACTGTGCCCCTTACAGACACTAAAGAGCCATCTGACCTGCCTTCCCATTGGGAAAAAATTATGATTGCATTGCTACCATCTGCTGTCCTTTCTGTTCACGCTGCCCTTTGGAGTCCGTGGCTTTCTGCCTGCAGTTTCCTCTTTTATCTAAGACCATTGCAACGAGACGCCCATCCACAGGAAAGAAAGTTAATCTTCTCTGATCTGCATGGTTGCTTCCACCCATAGACTGTTTGCCTCGGTGAAGCATTTAGCATGAAGCAAGGAGCGCACAGGCTCTGATAAAACACTTTAGGGGAAGAAAGGCTTTGCTAGCACAGCTGTTTGGTATCTGTGAATTTCTACAAAGTTTATCCTGTTAAAACTGCCCAGTTTGAGAAATGCATTGGTAAGAAATGAGCATGGATTGCTAGAACCACTGTTCATTTCTACTTCATAACGAGAGTCCCTTCCATCTATTTAAGTCCCGGGTCCCTATTTCAATTCTGTGCACATTCCAGGCTGCACTGCTGAATACTAATCCAAGATCTGCACCCCATGAGCTGCTGCTACATAGAAGCAATGTGTAAGGGCTGTGATTTGCAGCATCCTCTCATAGCAAGATCATGATTTGTGGGCTCAGGACAATTTCACCACTTAATCACCTGGACTTGTTTAATCACTAACTTGTAAGACACTTGCTTAGTGGATGTATAAGAAAAAAATATGGCAGAATGGTTGTGAGAGACAAGTGAAATAAAAGCATGAGTGAACACCCAGAAAGAATGCAGAACAGAGAAATGGTTAGTTGGTATTGTAGATGGCAAGAATGTTATGAATAAGAATAAGGTAGGATTCAAGAAGAAAGATACCAGTGAGAAATCAGTTATGGTGGTAAGAGGAAAGATGAAGGTGGAATTCACAGCACTCTGTGATAACGGGTAATTGGTAAGAATGGGGAGTGGTATGGTTGAGGAAGTATATGGCATCAAAGAACCAAACACTGTGTGAAGGAGGAATCTCCTATTTGTTGCCCTAAAAGAAAGAGAGTCAATAACTTGACAGGGAAGAGGGGTGTAAAGATGACACACAAAAGACAGAACCTATGTGGTGTCTCACCAACATAGCAGGCTCCATGGTCTAATCAGAGATGACAGGAAAGAGTCTGAATGTGACATAAAAAATTAAATTAAACCTGAGATACAATAATGAATATGATCATGCTGCCTTTCTTTATGCTTGATTATTTTGTTTAATATATTTTTAACTAATGTCTAGTTGTATCATTTCCCCTTCTTTTTCCACCCTCCAACTTTTCCCGTGTTCTCCCCACTATGGCCCATTTTTCTCTTGTTTCTTTAAATATGCCTTTTTCATACAATATTCTAATTATAGCTTCCCTTCCCCAAATCTTTCCATATCCTCCCCATTTCCCCAAAATGTGTAGCCCAAGCTGGCTTCAAACTCCTTATCCTCCTGCCTCTACTTCCTTCATTATATCCTATTAGCATGCTCTATCACAACTGTTTTTATTATTATTATGTTTACAGGTATATGCAAAAAGATATACAGAAATATACAAATAAAAATATAACCTGCTGAGTCCATTTTTGTTACTTGTGTGTATGTGGTTTCAGGGTGATTATGATTCTCAAAAGCTGAAAGAACCAGCATAAATGAGTCACTCTCTGTCCTGGCTAACAGTAATAGGGTTGAACCCACAGATCCTTTGTCACTCTTCTCATCTGGGGAATAAGTCCACCAAGACAGGATTATATGGAGGAAAACGGGTGGCTATAGCAAACTCTTTTTACTAGGAGCATGCGCAGAGAACACTAGAGACCAGAAAGATTGATGTGAAGTACAAGAAGAGATGAAAGGGCCCCCATAGGTTCATAGGGAGAGGAACTATTTGGACGAAGTGTGTCACTGGGGTGGGCTTTGAAGTTTCACAAGCTCAAGCCAGGCCCAGTGTCATGCTCTCTGCTGATCCAGATAGAGAACTCTCAGCTACCTCTCTAGCACCGTGTCTGCCTGCATGCTGCCATGCTTCTCACCATGATGATGATAAACTAAACTTCTGGAACTGTAAGCCAACCCCAATTAAATGTTTTCCTTTATATGAGTTGTCCTGGTCATGGTGTCTCTTCACAGCAGAAGACAGATGATGTGAATTATGAAGTAAAAAATATCAACATGAAAAGAAGGAACAGGGCTTCCTACCTTCTCAAATCCCCTGGAAAAAAAAAACTGTGATAATGATGGCCAGGCCTCAGCACATGGCTTTGAAAGAGAAAGGAAGAATGAGAAGGATACCCCAGAACCCCCTCAGACACTTCCAGAGCATAGCAAAGCCACTGCCCACTAGTAAACAGCTGATGGTTAATACTGAGACAGGATATACAATCATGGAGGAGAAGAGCTTGGGCATGTTGTGTGTGTCGGGGGGGGGGGTGGTTAGCTGCATCTAGTTAATGAGATAGAGGACCAGCCTTAACTGTGGTGGCACCATCCTGTATGCTGGGGTCCTGGAATGAAAGGAGCAAGTGCTCGACTTAATGTGACCAGCTGCCTCATGGTCCTGGTGCTACCATGATAGGCTTTCCTTAGAACTATAAGCAAAAGTAAACCACTACTTTCTTGAGTTTTCCGGGTCCAGTCTTTTGTTGCAGGATTGAAGAAAGTAACCCATACACAAGGTGGAGAGACAAAAAAAAA
Source organism: Psammomys obesus (assembly GCF_907164565.1). Classification (NCBI taxonomy): domain Eukaryota; kingdom Metazoa; phylum Chordata; class Mammalia; order Rodentia; family Muridae; genus Psammomys; species Psammomys obesus. The sequence goes on from NW_026586662.1 coordinate 4,010,406, forward strand.
AAAAAAAAAAAAAAGGGCACATGGCATCACATACAAGAAACACACAATTCTAATCAGAAAGAAAATGTGCTTCAGAACACAGTCCCTATTATTGCTTCACAGGGTGCAAGACCTTAGCAGGAATATGAAGAAGAATGACAAAAAAAGCTCAGGAAACAACAGCTGCCAAAAGGCAGACAGCAGAGAATAATTGCAAGTCCAACAGCATCCTTAGAACAGTTCCATATCTGTTTGATAAATTGGAAGTACCAAGAAAAAAGACACACTAGAAATCTATTAATGGGACAGAGGAAGGGCTCAAGATAGAAATTAATGTCAGAAAGCTCATTCAGAAGTTGGTTGAGGGCGAAGTTAATGTAACAGATAGTTGGTGTGTGCCCTTGTAGCGCCAAAAGATTAAGACCAGATCCAGTCAAAAGTGTTAAAAAGAAAAATCCTTAAAAAGAAGCATAGTATAGAAGCCAGGTTTTCTCTCACTTAAAAAAAAAAAAAAAAAAAAAAAAAAAAACACCCAGAGGGATCAACATTGCACATGTCCTGGTTAGGTTATCAAGAAGAGGACAGGAGTTTATTGTTTTTTTCAAAACAATAAAAAAGGTGACTGAAATAAATGAGGGGACAAATTTCAAAATGTAATAGCCAGGAAAGCTAGCAAACAGCACACTGATATTATGGGATACACAAGAATGTCGGACGTGGAATACAGAAGACCTTTCTGAGAAAAACAATTGCCAATAAACCAAGCCCAGCAAGCAGTAGCTGAGAGAAACATAATGGAATGGTTTGCTCAGTACGCGATGCCATGAGCAGATAAATATCAAGAAAACTCAGTGGCTGGAGCTGAGGACCCTGCTGCCTGCAGTGAGGCAATGAGGGTGCAAGAGGCCCACACAGCTTGTACTCATTGAACTGGAAAATGTCCATTTAGCACTTGAGGAAGCTACAGCAACATCTCCGTTAATGCTACAAGAAACAGCTTGGTTTTGATGTGTTAAAAAAAAAAGAACTTAGAGATCCAAGCAAAACTCATAACACCTTTCATTTTAAAAATAAATTGTTGTGGGCTAAATTTGTGCCCTAACAACAAATTTATGTGCTAAAAGTCTTCAGCCTGAGTTTGTTAGGAGTATGTATTTGAAGATAAAGTGTCTACAGGAGCCATGCCTGAGGAGGGAGCATCCGTTTTCTTCGAGGATTTAACTTCTGGTTGGTCACCCACACTCTGGTGGATGGCCCCATATTCAGAAATATATGAACAACACAAAGTGGAGTCGAGGGTTTATTAAATTTAAGAAAAGTGACAGAACACATAGCTGGGGGTAGGGAGGTAAGGATGGATTTGAAAGGAGTTCAGGGCCACAGTTAGCGTGAATATTATCAAAATACATTGTATAGAACTCTCAAAGAATTAACAAAAATGCTCATTTCCAAAAGAGTAGTAAGGAAGGTAAAATAAGGCCGTTAGAGTAGACAATGTCTTCATAAGGGGAAGAGATTAGAACACAGGCAAGGGCTCAAGTCCACCATGTTTGGAAGTGGTATGAGGCATTCATCTGTAGGTCAGGGACCGGGGTCTTTCACCACCTTGATATTGGACCCCTAACTTCCAGAACCCTGAGAAAGTGATCCTGTTGTTTAGGCCACACAGTCTATGGTACAGGGTTCTAGCATTTTAGCAAAACAATTCAGTACCCTACTCTTTCTTTTTCTTTTTTTAATTTCTTTTATATTTTGATGCTATGATTGCACCACTGTTGCAGGATATTTGATCCCATTGTGAACCTCAAAATTGTGAACTGTAAAACCTTGTTTCTTGTTTTATGCAATTGAGCCCTATCACACAGCTTTAATCCAAGAACTTTCTGTTTACTGTAAACAGGTGATTATAGTGTGGTTCAGCCATCCTTTCATCCAGGAGCTTGCTGTATACTGGATCTAATAAAGTTAACCACAGGTCAACAGGTGGAGAAAGAAACCATCTGAGAGGGATTAAAGAATAGGAGACACATTGAGTTGAGGGATGTTTAAGATAAGTATAGAAAAAGGAGCTTTTAGCTTTCCAGCTCTTGAGCTTTAGCAATCTGACTTTGGGCTTTTTGAGCTTTGACCTAGCAAGCCTTTGGCCTTTTCCTCCCTGGATGTCAGCTGAGCTAGTGAGTCTTTTGAGCGTTTTCCATCAGAATATGAGCTGAGAAGGAGGATTAGCTCCGTGCTTTCTCTGCCTCTCTGAGCTAGCAGAGTTTCAGCCCAACATCTGGCCCCTGAGTCTTTACTGGTAAAATAGAATGGTTGGGATTTTCATTCTTTCATAACAATGCATCATTACTCCCTTCCCTTTCCTCCCTCCAAACCCTCCCATAGATCCCTCCTTTCAAAGTCATGGCCTCTTTTATCATTAATTGTTGCTACATGCATATATGTATATGTAATCCTAGACATGTAAATACAATCTGAAAGGTCCATATAATGTTACCTGTATGTATCTACTCAGGATAGACCATTTGGTGCTGAATAACCAATTAGTGTCCTCTTCCAGGGGAAGACAATTTCTCCTATTCTAAGCATTCTTGGTGACCTATAGTTCTTTGAGTAGGTAGGGCTGAGGCCCCTTCTGCTTTCCCTACTCCACTTTGGCATGCCTATTATTATTGTCCTTGTTCAAAGCAGCTCACATTTAAGCAATCATGTTGGTGACACTTTATACGTACAGCTTCTTAAATTCCCAGTCGAGACACAATCTCACAGAATATTCACTGCTCCTCTGGCTCTTGCTATCTTACTATCCCTTCTCACATTCATGTCTTTTTGTTCTGTGGCACACTGAGTTTAACTGTGTGTCAGGCTGTCTGTGTTAGCTTGGGCTGAAAGCAGTACACTGACGCCCGGCAGGTCCCCTGTGATATAGTTCCACTTTATCATGCTGGACAATCTATTTGTTTTGCTCTTCTTAAACGCAAAAGAAAAAAAAAGTGAATTAAGATTCGCATGGAATGATAAATGTTCCTACCTACAAATCTTTATTTGTAGGTATGAATATACATGAGCTGTCCAAATTGATGTTCAGTTTTTGCTAAAATGGTTGTTTCAAAAATGGAATATTAAAAAGAACCTCTCATTTTGGGCATATACAATTATACCGATGAATCTGCGGTACAATTTTAATAATAATAATAATATACACCTGTAGTATACATTCACATGGTAAAACTTCATTGCTATAACCCCAACAGATAGACAAATTATCCACTCCCTCACAAATATGCTTAAACACACACACCCATAAATACACATTTTAAGTGGCTTCATGCCACACTTGTTTTGTACAAAGCTTAGGCCTCTTAGGAAATGCAGCTGTTTAACATCTGCTTAATGCCCATTTAATCTACACTGCCAATTTAATCTACACTGCAAAATTATGAGTTACTCTATCTCACCCAGACCCTAAGTTAGTTATCTATTGATTTTTGCTTTATACTCCATAACATCTCTGCCTACAATGCATTTAAAGAGAAGATTCAGAAGAATATTAAAAGAATAAAACACTAGGACAAAAAAGAATGTATTCACAAACATAATAATGACTTAATATAAAGATGAATATTGATACAATTTATCATATAAGGAGATTTAAAGAATAATTTAATCTGAAAAAGCATCGGTTTAAACTTAATGTCTCAAGGACTTAGTGAATAATAGTTTCTATCAACTAAACAAGTACTATAATTTAATTAATTATAATTAAATATTAATAAAAGCAAAAAAATAGTGTCTCTGTATACCAGCAATAAAAGGCTTATAAAAAAGAAAACTAAAAAACAAGGAATGCTTTTCATGGAAGGAAAAACAAAAAACAAATAAAGCAACCGGAACTTATGAATAGTGCTGAGCAAAACATAGATAGGAAAAACCATAATTGTTTTGCTGAAGGATGAAAACCTTTCTTATGACATATAGTATGATTTCAAGTGGTAAATCTCAGCGTATCAAGACAACAGTTATCTTAAATGGATGTATGAAACGAAGCTGTATGGGAATCTAAATTATACTGCTCACATCATTTTAAAGAGTGTGATAAAACAATGATTCATATATGTCTTTTCTACATAATCGTTCAGATAATAGTTGTGGAATATTTATATATATATATATATATGTGTGTATATATATCAGGGTAATACACATCTCATTTTATCATTTTAGGTGTGTATGCATGTGTGTATGCATGTGCCCGAGTAACACATGTACGCCTAAAAAGGCACCCAAATAAGTCATGGTACATGCGTGGAAATCAGAGAATAATTCTCTGCTGTTGCTATCATCTGAGATCCAGAGACCAGCATTGGCCTATGTCGCAGCTAAGAGTGAGAAGTCAGCTACCTGTTGTATATATTTCACTTCTTCATTATAGAAGACAAATTTCTTTCAGCCGTGCTAGAACATAAATAGAATTGTTTGTTTTCTCCAGGGAAAACAATATCAGAAAAATATCATAGACTAAACCATAGATTGTGCAGGCCAAAGTAACAAAGAAAGAAAAGACCTTGGAGACATATTTCAGGCACTTAATGTAAATACTGCACTATTTTCCTGAATTCTATGATGTTTGTGGTAATTGTCAGCTTTTTGTTTTTGTAATGTACCCTCTTTGCTCATTCTAAATAAAGAAATAAGTTGCTACTTTGTACATAATTGTATAATTTTAATTTTGTATTATTTTTCTTAAAGACAACTCGAAAATTAAATAGGGGATTTACGTGGATCCTGGATCTGCCTTTGCTCAGCAAAAATATTTGAGGGCCATAAAATAGCAGTTTTATAAAAACAATGAAAAGTCTGTTCATCAAATGTCCAATGTCATTAATATCATGGGGTGCATTTAAAAGAAGGAACTCGATTAATTGAGGGTACTTGAGAGCTGTGTGTCTGCGGGAACCTCTTTCAGAGCCTACAGAGAGAGAGGGAAATGGAGGTTTGGGCTTTCCCACTGATTTTGATCTTCTTCCCTCAAAACCAACCACCATCCAGCAAAACTAATTTCACTTAAGTGTATGCACGTTGTTCTCAAGCATATTCCAACACATCCTGCTGCAGTACTACAGCATGGCCTGTTCATTGAGTCCCAATACTCCTTAGGACAGATTTTATTTTCTTTTTTGTTAGGATGTTTTTGTTTTTACTGTTATTGATGATTCTTGTGTGTTTGTGGATTTTTGTTTGTTTATTTACATATTTTTGTTTGGTTTTGCTTTGTTTCCTTGATGGTTTGGCCCAAATTGACCTCAAAATTGCCATTCTCCTGCATCTACTTGTTTAGTGAAAAAAAAAAAAAGCAAAACTTAGATGCTATTAATAATGTCTTCATTAAACTATCCTCTTTCCAAAATCATAATAGAATAATACAGCACTTTCTATATTCTCCCCACACATATGATTATCTCTATGCTAGGAACCTATCCAATTTCACAAAATTGAAGGAAAAGTTTGAAGTATCTGGGTAGTCTCTCCAATAGTAGATTTACTGAAAGGAAATAAGACACAGAACAAGAAAAGGAAGCCAGATACATTTGCTTGTATTCTGAACTCTAAAAATGAATGGATTTGTTGCTTTCAAGTTTTTTCTTCCAAAATCTTGTACTTAATGGCAGGAGGCGGGAAGAAGCAAAAAGAAAACAACACAAGTTTATGGTTTAGAAGCCAGTGATTGCAATGATTGATAACTAGGTCTGGTTCAATCTTCATGGCTTTGGAGCTGATCTGACTGGGGTGAGAGTAAATAAAGAAACAACAGACACACATACAGAAAAATTGGGATTAGATGGTCCATCTACTCTGACAGAGATATACCAGCATCCCCAAAACTCAGTATATTCTCTATATCCAGCCAAAGAAGGGAGTGAGTTAGCTAATCCACAGTTCCTCGGTAAGAAAGCATCCTCAGGTGTCAGCTACCCAGAAAAAAAGAAGCTGTAGTTGACACTTTCTGCACACAGTGTCTTCATCTAAACTTGAACCGGCGGAAGACCTTGCCCTTCCTCCGAGCTTGAAGTATCCGCAACCCAGAAATAGCTGTGTTCATATAAATTCTCATTAATACAAGAGTAAGGGTGGTAGGGAAGGAAATGGGAGCAAGGGAGGGAAGGAGGAAGAAAGGGAAAAAAATGAAGGCATGAAGGAAGGAAAGAGGGAGAGAAGCCACTTAAACAATGGAATTACACCAATCAAAAACTCTATTACTTGATCTTCTTTTTCTTCTTCTTTTTCTTCTTCTTCTTCTTCTTTTTCTTTTTCTTCTTCTTCTTCTTCTTTTTCTTCTTCTTCTTCTTCTTCTTCTTCTTCTTCTTCTTCTTCTTCTTCTTCTTCTTCTTCTTCTTCAACTTTTCAAAACCAGGAAGAGAAGCAACAACCAAACCAAAAAGAATTCAGCAACAGACACTCCACGTCCAGGAGCCACAAGACTGCTAACTGCTTTAGGATATACCATTATTTAAATAAATATCAGACAGCTACAAGAGATTTAAGTTCTGAACTAATAACAGAAATAAATAATGCTTAAATGTGGTCATTGAATAAAAATTAGTTACTGAATCTTTTAAATTCTGCCAAAGGGGGAGGGAGGAAACAAGCAGTCATTCTAGAACTTTCTAATACTGGTACTATAAATAAGGCTGAACTGTTTATTTCAAATTTGAGAATTTTCATTGAAAATTCAATACATGAAAGCTGGTTACAATTACTTTCTTATTTTCCAGGATTAAAACATCATTTTTCAGCTAGGTATATTTATAAAATGTCAACGTTTAACAATTTCTAATTTTTCAACACGTTTTAAGCAAATGCTTTTACACATTATACAACACCACGAAATAAGTGGCTCAGTGACTGTTTGCTTTATATCAAAACTAATCTTCTGTTATTTGATTAAAAGACAGGTTGTTATCTAGAAGGCAGATGTAGAGGTTTTTAAACCATTATTTCTACAACTTCAAAGAACAAGATGTTTATCAGTGAAGAAGTCATCTAGTTTTATAGGCTCCAGGACATGAAGCTCCCAGCTGGAGTTCTCCAGTCCACAACCCTGCTTCAAAGACTACAGAAGCTGAACATCCAGACTGGTGTGAGGATGATGAGGATGATGTGCTTGGCAGAGTGCCCCATCAGGAAGCTCGTGCATTTATGGAGTTGAGTATCTCGCTAAACAATAGTCACGCAAGACCAGCTGAGCTGCCAATAAACCCCTGATACTGCCAGATTTGCACTTAGTTGAACCGATGTGGTTCTGTATCACCTTAGCGGGTTGGGATAGTTTAGCTCTTTAGGGGCCTGATCTATGCATCATAAAGTGTTATCATCTACTAGAGGGTGTTTTAGGAGAGAATATGTCTGAGCTACATATTATCAAAATAAATCCTCACAAGTACTTTCATTTGACAGGGCCATTGTTGCTGGTGAGACTGAGATTTAACGTCTGTAGGGTCACCCCATTAACTGTCTTTAAAATTTTGTGAGAGAGTGTGAACACAGAGAAATAGAGAAAAAAACGAGCAGGAGGATGGTCAAATGTGTTCTGTTCTGTGGTCGCTTCGGAATCTATCTGCAAATAGAGAGGACTTTCATCAGAAAACTTTGGCAAGTGAAATGGCAGTGTCCTCTGAAGTCGATGCATATGCCAGGATAGTATCTACCCAGGCAGAACTTACTGCTGCTTTATTTTTTATTTATTTATTTTTTTAGGTAACAAGATTTCTCCTGCGAGTAGATGCTTTTATTAGAACACAAAACCTGTTGAGCAGTAGCAATTACTGGTACACAGAGCTTACACTGTGGGGATTGTCACAGCATAGTCTACATTAAGGCTGGCTTTGCCCCCGGGACTTGCTATCACTATGGCTGACCGAAAACTGGAATGTTCTGAAGCAGCATGGATTTCTGCATAAATACAAGCCAAACAAGCCTAAATAAAATTGTACAAGATCAAAGAGAAAAAGCTTAATAAATTAGCCATTAATTTTGCTCTATCTGGGCCACAACACTAATTCCAAAGGCTTTTCTTTTCGCAAACGTCCCCTACCCCCAAAGCAGACGTAATAGAGATTGTGGAAAAACCAAAACAGAAAATTATCTGCATCTCTGCACTTTTGAACCTCTTGAGATTGACATGCCTGGGCAGATACCAGCTCCTGTGTGGGCCTGGATAACGGCTTCCAAAGGGTCCCTCAGATTTCCCCAAGTCTGTGCTTCAAAAGTTAAAACTGTATTTTATATCAATCTCCAGGCTTAACCATTTTATTCTTTGGTATTTGGTTGAAACTTCTTAAAAAATTTTTATTAGCAATTGCCAAAGCCTGTTCTAGCCTTAAAACTAGAGTTTTTTTTTTTTTCTTGAGTGTACATATGAACATTTTTTTTCGCTTATTTATTTGTTGAGACAGGATCTCAGTCTATTGCAGGCTCCACTCCATCTCTCTATGAATCCAAGTATGACCTTGAACTCCTGATACTCTTGTCTTTAACTTCCCAAATTCTGGGATTATGAACGTTTGCCACCAAAGCAGGCTCAAAAAAATTGCTTAACTCTGAATCACAGAGTACACATCACCTATACTAAAGATACACATCATTTTCCTATAAAAAGTTTGCCAGCCTTGTGACAGCCATACTTGAGAAAAATCAACTAAAGGAAGCAGAATTATTTTGGCTCCATAGGTTTTAGCCCAGGGTCAGTTGCTTGTATTGACCTGGAGCCTGTAACGTGCCTACAGATCATCCTGGGGACTGTGTGGTAGAGCAAATCTGATCAGTTTGTGGCAGGTGGGAATCAAGGCAGGAGACTGGTAGAGTTAAAGATCAGAAACTCAATAACTTCCTTCTCCCAGGTTTCATTTCCTAGAGGTTCCACACACCCTAACAGTACCACAGCCAAGCAACCAAGCTTTCAACTCAGCCTTTGGAAATCACGCAGATCAAAATGATAAAAACCACCATAATTCAGATGGTTGCCGAAGGAGCAACAATTTAGTTTGTGATGGCTTCAAAACATTAGAATATGTGACTCAATTTCTAATCGAATCTCCTTAGAAAGCAAAGGACATACTTGAACTAGAGTTCCAGCCAGCGCCCTTCTCCTGCGTGAAATTATAGCACTAGAAACTTTAAGTGTAGCTGATTAGATGCTGCATTTTCAACACTAGTAAATTCTCTCCATAAATCTAAATAAATTTTCCTCAAATTTCATTACTTTTATTATCAAAATCAGGGATATAACCTAATTCTTCTAGCCTCACACACAATTTGAAATATTAGAATAAAAATAACTATACTATGTCTCAAGAATAACAAAAATTAATAATTGTTCTATTTTCTTATAATTATGTTCATTAAAAATTATTCTATGAATGTATGTTTGTAGGCAAATATTCTGCTCCAAACCACCCAGCTGCTGAGAAAGTGTAATATCTGACTGCCCAGCTTAAGTTTTACTAACCCAAGAAACTTAAACCTACTAGCTGCTGGTTCTATTCTTGTAATCCACCCATGGATTTTGTTTGGCAGCCCAATAAAAACCTCACATGTTGAAATAATTTATTTCTAAACCTAATAGCCTTACACAAATCCTCTATAAGATTAACTGTTTTTTTTTTTTTGTTTTATCATCTCATAGATGTTTTAATAGACTCGGAAAATCACTCATTTCTCCAGTTGGGAAAATAAATTTAATAAATTTGAGAAGGTGGAGATGGAAGGGATATAAACTGGAGAATCTGCTTTTATAAACGTCTTATACATGGTTCAAGTCACTTAAAGATGTTTTAAGTGTTTCATTTATAATCTGTTGATAACCCATTTACGAATATGCTAAATATGTTATATGTTAGAACCCTAGTTGGATTCCAAAACTCTTTGCTTGAACTTTTTAATCAACCATCTATAAGCAATTTCTTAAACCACTGGCTGGTAAGTCGTGGTAAAACTGAGTGTTCATTCTGGCCTCTGGAGCTTTCTATATAATCTATAAAGCTTATAGGCTAACCATTTGTGAGAAAAGAGCTCTTTTTTTTCTGAGTGAAAACAAGAGGCAGGGTTAAAATCAAGGAAAACTGACCAGGAACAGATGTAGGCATTGACTTCCTCTCTGTCTCAGTTTCAGAAGCCCTTTTCCATAAAGGGGGCTGTTGACAATACCTTGCACATCGGGTTCTTGTTTGTGTTCAACATTGCCCTCCTAAAATGAGATAGAGGGAGGATGGGGAGGTAAGGAAAGAGAGAAAAAAAGAGAAGGAAGAGGAGGAGGAGATGGAGAAGTAGGGGGCAGAGTGGGGAGAAGAGGGAGAGAAGGAAGAGTAAGGATAAGAGGGGGAGAGAAGGCGGGGGAAGAGAAGGTGAGAAGGAAACAGTAAGAAAAAAAGAAGAGATAAGAGTAGAAAATTGTGGGGAAGAAAGAAGAAGGAGAATGGAAAAAAAGGAGGAAAGGAAGAAAAAAGAGGAGGAGTGGGAAAGAAAGAGGAAGAAGAAGAGTATTGGGGAAAAAGGAGAGGAAGAGGAAGAAATGTAACTTCCTCCAAGTTCTCACCACCATTTATCTAGCTCCCAACACCAATAGTTGGAAAAGAACACTAAAAGAAGCATTAGAGAGACTAAAGTCAGACATGCTATCCTTCCTGGAACACCGACAGTAAAGCCAAATGATCAGCACCCGATGACTGAGCTCTGACAGGGCTGAATCGACAGTTCGGAAGGCAAAAGAAGTAGGCTATAAATTATTGATGGGGTTAGCGAGAAAAGCAACTAAAGAGAAGCAAACCCTGTCATTGTGCCCACCAGTGCCCACGGATTAGACTCTCCTGAGGCATTTTCCCATGAGTGTTGCCTCTTTATACGCTGGATGCTAAGCATCAAGTAAAACTTTTAAAATGTGTTTCTGGCTACCACTGCTATGTGACGGTTTATGCTCCTATCTCCAACTTGCTTAACTAGTAACTTTTCATAAGAAACCAAGACCATGTGTTTTCTGTGGCCACCAAAATCTCTATGACCAGAGTCTATCTGTGGAGATTTTGAAATCTGTATTTGCAAAAGGAGATACATTCTGTGCATTGCATAGTAACTAAGCAAGTATTGGTTAGTCTGATCCCAGAGGGGAATAAATGATGATGATTTCTTCTTTCTCACCCTACTTGAATTTCTGAAAGTTCAAATACAAGCGCTGATTTAAAAAAAAAAAATTGACTCTGACTAGACAGCCCCCATCACGGACGGGCTTTACCTAAACTGAACAAGACTTAAAGGTTTTTGGACATGTTTCCTGTACATGATGGGGCTTTAATCTATATAAAGCAGACAACTATTATTTTATATGCTGCATCTCATTAATATCTGAGTAATAAATATTCTGTGGTTGTGGGTTTAGTGTTACTGTCAAATGTAAAATCCAAAAATGCCATTTTATGGAGTATGAAAAGTAAGACCAAGGAAAATGGACTCCGTGGGCGGCCTGTTCGGACATCCAAGTCCTGGATAGTATTGACAAGGCTCATAAATTTTAAGGGGAAAACCCAGAATATTCCATAAAAGCTTTGGAAATAATTGAAAAGAATATTTGTACAAATTGTGATCTAATATCAAGAACTAATCAACAAAAGAAACAAGACTTTTTGCCAGAGTAAGCAAATTTAACATGATTCAAAACTCAGGCAATCCCATTTGTCAAGGAAAGCACAGAAAACAGACTTCAATTCTGACCCATTCTCTTTGTCCAATTTCCACTTCAGATGCATGTGATGAGAGCTCTTCTTTTAGAAAAGAACAATGGCCCGGAAAAAGTGAAGTCACCACAGCACTATTAATAGGAAGGTTCAGTTAGAAGTCTTCTCTTAGAGCCCTCTAGACCCTAAGCATGAGCTATGAATGACTAAAGCAGAGCCATGAGGTGTTTGACAGGCCGTGAGACTTTATGGCGATCAAATCTAATTCTACTGCAAATGGTTTTGTCTGTTGAGAAAAAAGCATCTTCTACACCAAGGTTGCATTGCTGTGTAGACTGTGCTGGGTCTCCTGAAGGTTCATTACAAAGAGCTCAGAACTGATGTTGCATTACCAGCATCTCTAGCAGTGCTGCACTTTTCCTAAGTTCGTGGACTAAAGGGTTTGGTGGCATCTAATGGCCTGGATAGAGTTGCACCGAGTAGAAACAGGGGGAAGGTCCCAGGAGTCCTGGATGCTGAAGCCAAAGGGTTACCACTTGAGAAAGGAAGTGCCCACAAGAAAGTACAACTTTAGTTCTAGCTTTGTTTAAATAATTTCACGGCAAAAATTCCAAATAGCATTAATTTCATTTCTCGTGGGGAGATGCTGAAGCCAAAACTATGGCTATGTTTCCAACATGGAGATAGTTTGGAGCAGCTGGACTCCAAAGCACTTTCCCATGCCACAGGTTATTCTTCTTAAATTTCCCTTTGTGTAGACACATAGATGTTCATATGGCATGCATGTAGAGGTCAGGGGCCAACTATGGGAGTCAGTCTTTGTGCCTCTCCTTGGCTGAAACAAGGTCCATTGTTCATTGCTGCAAACATCAGACTGGCTGGTTTGTAAGCTTTCAGAGAGTCTCCCGTCTCCACTTTCCATCTCAACACAGGAATGTGAGGGATACGGGCTCCCACAGTACTGCATCTGGCTTTACAGGTGTTCTGGGGATCTGGATCACACCCTCATACTTCCACAGAAGGCACTTTTACCCACTGGGTCATCTCCCAAGACCCTGCCAGAAGCTATTCTATGAGGAACTCCCCCCACCAAAAAATTAAGGCCAAACAGCTGACTATGCGTAGTCAGAACAAGGGTCAAACTTAGGTGGACTATTTTTAAAGCCTTCGTTCAAATACTCTACGCTTCTGCCTCAGAGAAATGCTAGGAGAGGTATTAAGCAAGTCACACAGCAAATCTTGGTGCCACAAGCAACATAGGCAGTGTGGATTCAATTAAAGCAAGTAAGAAGTATTCATGTTACTAAACAACGTATGTTAAGAAACTCTGGTTGGCATGGCTTACTGTTAATACTGCCATGGATTCAGGCTGATGGGCCAGCTTCTTCTTATAAAAGGGACACTCAGTGTTTGGGGGGCTCTCTGCACTTGCTAGAACTACATTTCTAGGTAGAGCTCTGCGTTCACTACGAGTTGGGAGGATGGGTTCCTGATGTGACGAAGCGTACCCACCATGCTATGCAGAAGGACTGCAAGTCTGAGGGCTCTAGAGCCCAACCTCGTTGTAAAATTTAAAATAATGCGAAAGTAAGTTTCTAAGTTGAGGCAGGCTAAGCTTTTAGAGGAGAAACCCACCTAGGAGCTTTACCACAGGGTGGCTGCTGACTGGCCCTTATTAGGACAATAAGCCAAGCCTCTTTGACAGAGAAAACAGTTACAAATCAAAGTTGAATGACCAGTCAACAGCTAAAAACATCGAATCCCAGTGACTCGGAGGAAGCAAAGCAGGAGAGCGAGGTAGTGGGTAACACAGTCAAGATATCATTGCCCAGTATCTATGTTTAGCTACTAAAGGCAACTTCCCACGGCTCAAACATTAGCTTGCTATTCTGAGTTTCTTGACCTTTCTAACTCCTAATTTTCCTGAAGAGACATTGAGAATTAAACATGGTAATATAAGGAAAAAAAAAGGGACATAGATAAAAGAAATGCTGGTTTGTAGATAGTAAAAATTCAACAGGGAGATTCCTAGGCACAAATCAATGGATTCCATTCTGTTCATTATTTCTATCACTTGAATGAATGCAGTAGGCATATGCAGCATCCAGTTAGCTGATGACGCCACACTGAGACTCTGCTAAGGGTTGTATGTCATAACTACTCTCCTCCTCCAGTCTCTGTTTTAGCCACACTTCTTTGTTCTTCTTTTTTTGTTTTATCTAACTTTAGTCCACATGTATGAGCATTAGATTGCATGTAGATACATACACGCAATATGTACACGCTTGCCTGGTGCTCACAGAGGCGAGAAGAAGGTATTGTTGGATACTCCTGAAACAGGAGTTACATGTGGCTGTGACTCAAACCCAGGTCCACTGCAAGAGCAACAAGTGTGCATAAGTGCTGAGCTGTCTCTTCAGCCCCTCTTTGTCGCTTTTAAAACTATAATACCCAGAGTTCGGCTGTGAATCTCAGCATCTGCTTTGATACCTTACAGGGTGGAGTCTTTCAGAGCCCTCTGTGGTAGGCTCCTGTCCTGTTCCCTGTTTTCTGCCTCTTCCAATGTCCATCCTCTTTGCCTTTCTGAATGAGGATTGAGCATCTTAGCCAGAGCCCACATCTTGCTTAGCTTCTTTAAGTATACAGACTTTTGTATGATTATCCTGTATTATATGTCTAATATCCACTTATAAGTGAGTATATACCATGTGTGTCATTCTGCTTCTGGGATACCTCACTCAGGATGATCTTTTCTAGATCCCACCATTTGCCTGCAAATTTCATGATTTCCTTGTTTTTAATTTCTGAGTAGTATTCCGTTGTGTAAATGTACTACAATTTCTGTGTCCATTCCTCCGTTGAGGGACATCTGGGTTGTTTCCAGATTCTGGCTATTACAAATAAAGCTGCTACGAATATGGTTGAGCAAATGTCCTTGTTGTATAGTTGAGCATATTTTGGATATATGCCTAGGAGTGGTATAGCTGAATCTTGAGGTAGCACTATTCCTAATTTCCTAACTTTGGGCAGAGTGCAGGGAATCTTATGAAAGAAGGGGAAGATGAAAGACCTGGATAGGACGGGAGTTCCACAGGAGAGCAACAGAACCGAAAAAATCTGAGCACAGGGTCTTTTCTGAGACTGATACTCCAACCAAGGACCATGCATGGAGATAACCTAGAACCCCTGCACAGATGTAGCCCATAGCAGCACAGACTCCCAGAGTGTTACCTAGTAAGGGGAGCAGGGACTGTCTCTGACATGAACTCAGTGGCTGGCTCTTTGATCACCTCCATCTGAGGAGGGAGCAGCCTTACCAGGCCACAGAGGAAGACAATGTAGCCAGTCCTAATGAGACCTGATGGGCTAGGGTCAGATGGAAGAAGAGGAGGAGCTCCCCTATCAGTGGACTCGGGAGGGGCATAGGAGAAGAAGAGCGAGGGAGGGTGGGATTGGGAGAGGGAATGAGAGAGGGAGCTACAGCTGGGCTACAAAGTGAATAACTTGTAATAAATAAATAAACAGGAAAAACATTTTAAAAAAGGAAAAAAGAAAGAAAAAAGAAATTAATCATAAAAAATTAAAAAGCTATAGTACCCTAACCTACTAAAAATTTTCCATATGGCTTGGGCTTGCCATGACTCATTCTGATTCTGGTATTTTGTACACATGGTTCTGATCCCACATCTTCCACTTTAATTGTTAAAGTTGTTTGATTTAAATGCAGAGCTGCAAAGTGCGTGCACAAATTCTAGGCAATTTCCATTTGAAAATAGAAAGGATGTCCCATTAGGTTCCCTTCTTCTGGTAAACAGGCAGCTAGCAAGCCTGGTGTGTTTTCAGCGTCTGTTCCTTCCAGTTGTTCCTGACTGAAAAGGCGGAAGAGGAGCTGCCTGACATTGGGTTGAGAATAGAGGCCTTGCAATTGACAACAGGCCCGTATATTTCCTGAAAACAGGTAGAAGGAAGCTTCCTCGGCTTGGGGCTGCACTATGCGCCCTCTGCTGGCTTCCAGCCTGCTCCTCCTGCCTACAGGGCTCTAGCGTCCATAGCCAGAGCCTAAGAGGAGTCTCAGTAGTGCATATGAATAAGGAGCAGTCACTGAGTTCCGGAAACCTATGGTTTACCTCCGCAATAGAGCCCTTCCACACTGCAAGCCACTTCTCAGTCCACCTGACCCTAATCCAGTGCAGATAGGAAAACACAAAGCAGATCCCTGGGTAGACTGCAGAGAACCTGTTCAGGCTCCTGATTCTCTGGCTGGGACATCAATTTGAAGGGGCAGGACATCAAAGCTACCTCTTAACCTTCATCGCTGTTTATTAATGCTTCTCCCTGACTAAAGCATTCTCTTTGTTATTATGCCTGGGAATATCACCCTTGAACTCCTTTGTGAAGAAAAAGGGAAGAACGCTGGGAAATAGTTTTCTTCCAGACAGACATCCTGATGAAAAGTTGCTCAGCGCACATCCAGATTTCTGTCTCTCGCTGAATTTTTAATCTTGTTTGTGTTGGACGAGTCCCCCGACTCTCCGGTTTTTGACTATTGATACTTGCGGAGGGGTTATTCTATTCTGAAACTATAGATTTTGTTTGAAAGAGGCAGACACTGCACCTGGAAAAGCTAGCTAGAGAAACAACAATATTATTTTATTAACTCCCTGGGTATGGTCCCTCTTCCTCACAGCTTGCATGAGAGATTGTGCTCATAAGAAAACACATTTTCTGTGAGCAATTACAAGCAAGAGACTTGGCTTTTGCTGAAAGTCATTGCTTTCAAATGGATGCCAAAGAGCGATGCTGAAGACTCAAACTGGGAAGGACATTATGTGTTTCCAAACTGCTTAAATCACCCCCTTTGCAGTGTACAAAGGGGAGTGGATTTCCTCATGTAAAATTCAAAAGAAATGCTGAGACAATATCTCCTGGAACAACAACTATTTCAGAAGTTCCAGTATGATTAAGTGTCTTTTCCCCTGTTTAAAATCAGACCGCAGCCTGCTAAATCAAAATAGTACAAAGACTTTCACAAAGGAGAATGGTACTTCTATGGACTTTTCACGATGAGTTCAATTATTTGCCATTTTGTTCATCTACTTTTAATTATTAGCCAGACATGAGGAGTCTGATTGTTTTAGAGAATCAATAAAAGATCATTAAAGTCAAAATAGTGTGTTTTATTAATATTTACATTGATTTATTGTCCAGAATAAAGTTCAGTGAAGAAATGAGTGTTATAATTTACTGTCAACATACAATGTCATTGTGACATTTGGTTTCTAAGTCAATAGCACATTCAAAATCTGGATTTCTCAGGCAAAGCACCCTGAAGTGTCTATTCAGGAGAACCCTTGGGATCAACATCTATACAAGAGACGCCAAGAAACCCAGAAGATTGACAATGGATCTGTAATCCCAGTACTACCAACAGCTCCAGTAGACTCCACATCTACGTGAGGCTTTGAAAGTTGAAAGCCCCTCGGTGACTAGTTAGCTCTTCATCACCTGTATTGATCAGACCCAAGGCAAGAGGTGTGACACCATCCCCAAAGATGACTGATACATAATGAATGTTGCTAGCTTCTCAGCAGCTCCGTTTCTATATTCCTGAGTGTGTCTTTGGATAACCCACTCCTCTAACTCATCATAGTACAGGGGCTAAAATCTAACACTCACTTCTTCATTAGAAGATGGAAATATGGTAACTTAGTACTCATACGATGCCAAACCAAGCTACACAAAAATGATGGAATATTTTCAACTGAGTTTCTTCATCTATCATTTAATTGACTCATTGTATGTCTCCCAGAAAGTCAATAAAAAAAAGTTATGTGGAAGAAAAAAGGGATTAGGGTTATTTTTGGCTACATTTGAGTGGATACCATTCCGTGTGTCATGGAAGGCACCTGGAATGTGGAGCACTCACAGTCAAGAAGCAGAGGAAGATAAATAATAGTTTCAGCTTCCTTTCTCCCAGCTCAGGAGCCCAGTCCATGAGAAGGTGCTGCATATATTCAGGGTTGGCCTTACATCTTCAGTCAAACTTGTCTGGAAATACCATCACTGACAAACCTAGAGGTGTGCTTCCATAGTGATTGTAAATTCAGGCAAGATGGCAAATAAGATTAACTATCACACTAAGACATCTGGGAAAGGAACACATTTAAACTTATTCAATCATTGTGGGAAACACATGAAATACCCCCTTCTAAAAAGAAAACACATTAAAATACAATTACTCAGACCATTTGGAAATTAAAATATTTCCCTATGTTAGTTTCTAAAGTAAACTCCATAAAGACATTATCTTAATAATTGATTAGCTTCCTTGCTATAAAAT
The DNA here is from genome assembly GCF_907164565.1 of Psammomys obesus. Lineage (NCBI taxonomy): Eukaryota > Metazoa > Chordata > Mammalia > Rodentia > Muridae > Psammomys > Psammomys obesus. The sequence goes on from NW_026586662.1 coordinate 4,028,445, forward strand.
GTGCTGAACCTGAGAAATGTACCATTTGTAAATGTACTGTATATAAATGCATTGTCAGGGACAGCAGTTACCATTTTAAAGACTGCCTTTATTTAGAGTGTGTATGCTTAACATGTGATTTGGGTACACAAATACTGTGTCTTGCTTATAAACGTCAGCTGCTCTGTTTACCAACTATTTTGTGTCTTTATTTGACAGCAATAGCATCCATGTTTAAGAACACGCTGAGAAAAGTGGGTGAGGGGATATGTGCCTGTAATTCCAGCACTCAGATGCTAACAGAAAGATAGCAAGTTTGAAGATAGCCACCACTACATAGAAAAGCCCTGTCTTGTTGCATGTCAAGTTGGGGTAGATTCCCTTTTTACTAACAAGTAAAAAGACTGACTTGTGCTACAGGACTATCTAACAAAGTTGAAGTCCAAATTTCATAGCATGTAACCTCTCAAACCTACTTTCTCCTGGCATTTTGGAGAAAGAACTGTTAAATTATCAACAGGTTTGGCAAACGAAGAATACGTGGGGGCAGGAGAGACTTTTCAGTGGTTAAGAATGCTTTTTCTTGAAGAGGTGCAGATTCGGGTCCCAGCACCATGTGACAGCTCACAGCTGTCTGTAACTCTATTTCCAAAGGATCTGATGCCGTCTTCTGGCCTCCAGAGACTCTGCAGGTACACGCATAACATGCCGGCAAAACACCCATACAAATAAAATAAAAATAAATAAATTTTAAAAGAGTATTTATAAGTATACATATTTGTTCTACATCTGATCACTTCCAAATTTCCCAGTGTTCTTAGAACACAGATGAAATTTTTACAAGAATGAATAGGAAAAAAATAAAGAAAAAAATATAGAACGAGTGGATACACAGCATTGCGGAAACTAGCCGAGTTACTACAAAATACCAGGATAAACTCAGAATGAGCATGACCCTAAAAGGTTGCAAATAACCATGCCTTGCCAACTTGGAAGTCCCAAAATCTAAACACCCCCATGTCTTAAGAACTGCAGTCACTACACTCTAATCTAGAAATAGAAACAGAACCACTCTGTATTTATGTCACATTACTGGATGAGTTTTGAAAGTCAAGCCAAGAGGATTCCAGAAATGAAAGGGGGAAAAAAAAGAAAGAAGGAGAGAAAGAAAGGCTTTTATATGAATCATCTGTTATGAGCCTCTGTAAATCTACATCATTACCAAAATATGACCAAAATTGCTATATAAATACCCAAGAATTGGAACGGAGAGAAGAAAGAGGGTATTATGTCAGATTCCAGTTAGTTTGGTAAGGAAGCAGCATCAAACTGAGAAGCCATGAAAAGTTTCCAATTGTTAAATTCTTGAGGTTTGTTTGTTTGTGTTGTTTTTGTTTTTGTTTTGTTTTGTTTTGTTTGCAAATGTTAAGTTGAGCTCAACACTGATTCAGAAAACCCATCACACAGGTATCACCTGATGTTATGTCCACAGCAGTGTGCAATGGTGCCCCCCCCACAACTGTGGTTAACCATACACTTTAACATTAGACAGTTGGTGTTTTTAGAAAAAAATTAAGGCAAGAATAGCATTCGCTTTAATCACAACCTTCAAGTGAATGACTCCTCATTAATTTCTAAAGACTTTGGCTTAATTTTCCTGTGGGACCTTCTCAAATTATATTCAGAACTCAAATATATACTATAAATAGATATCTCAACTCCTTAAGTCTATGAACATATGTCACATGGAAAGAGACATACTTTAACTCTTTTCTAATATTTTATTCTAATTTTTGAACATTTTTTACTGCAGAAGCATTTAGAGACTACTGCACTGGATATTACATAGCAGTGTTTTATATTCTGTTAACTTACTAATCATTACTTTGTTCCCTTGTTACTTTGTCAAAACCTTTACACACACACACACACACACACACACACACACACACACACACACACCATTGTCTCTGATCCTTATAGGGGTTTAGAAAGTGTTTTATCTGATGTCATGAAAATCCTGCATGGAGTTTCTGAACACTTCTCATGCATGTGTGAATTTGTTCATATTGTTCTGGGATTTCAAAAAATGATAAATGGAGCTGCCTTTTCATGGGCATGTGCAATATCTTAGAAAAAATAACAGGATAAATACGTGGCATGGTTAAATGATATAAAGCACCATATAATTAATGTCCATTATAAAAGGCTTACACCAGGAATTATGAAGAGTACCGGAAGCAGTGCAACAAACAGTATGGGACAGAAGAGTTAGCAAAAAAATTGCCCGAGGACTTGAAATGAATTGTGTCATTTGCATGAGATGCTAATTCCACCTGGAGAGAAACAAGATTTACTTTTACACTAACTGAGAGTCATGATGGATGCCTTAAATAAAACATAAAGGACACATAATAGTGTATAACAATATTTTGCACTTAGGGTTAACTTATTTTAAACAGCACCCGTCGGCTAAGGTAAACAATGTTGCATCTGAATTCTGTATGACCCATGTGTCCAAAATGTCAAAGACAGACCAATCTTAACTATGAGGAGGGGCATTAGACTTGGTGGCTAGCTTTAGGCAGGATATTACATCCAAACAAATAACCTTAAATGTAACTGGTGTTGACTTGGATGGAGAAAAAGAAAATCCCCTGAGATGTTGAAATATTCAGTGTCTTGGCCTAAGTGGCAGGAATTACACAGATACAGAAACTAACTAAGCCCTATACTTTGGGGTTTTTCACTTATAAGTCAGATGATTTTAGATAAATAAATAAAGGTTGGGGTCTGTGAGAGAAACGGGATTATTAGGATAATCTGAATTGACCGGTAGAAAACGCTTACCCATTTGCCTATCGCAGCCCTGGCCTTCACCAATCATAGACCCAGATCCAGGCAGATGCAGAGATATTCCCTGCGTCCACAGAGACCCATGATGGGCATGGTGACGGCTGTTGAATTTTTTTCCATTTCTCTAAAGTATATTGCATACACATTTTTCTTTTTAAAAAGCCAACACGCTATCAAATTCATAATAATTTGTGAAAGTTTTCTTTCATACTTATCTAAAATCTATTATATTTTCTATAGATAGTATTGTATACGCCCCCAAAGAATCTTTTATTCATAGGAATGCAGTAAATAGATGTGTTCTAGAGCTCAAAGAAACTTTTTCCATTCTTGAGACAGACATTTGCCGAGTGGTTGTATATAAATCATATCCATGGTATAGAAGGAAAGAGATGAGCTGGTAACAATAGGGATGGCATTTGAGTAGATGTGCCTTCCTGTATCTCTCACTGGTCTTTCTGGTAGTACCTGTTCATATTGGAATCACCTACCCTATCCATAAAAAGCACCCTCCCACTAATCTCAGATACTTCTATGGCTTTGGCAAGGATACCAGGGGAAATTTTCTAACTTATTTTTCCTGCATATTTTTTTATCCAAATAGCTCTCATACAAATAGACTCAAATAGAAATCTCTAAATAATTTTTTATATGATATACAAGTCCCTGTGTCATGATATATGTGCATGAAACACAGAATGGTTCATTGTTCCATTCATAAACAACCTTTTAAAATTCTCGGGTACATATTTTTGAGATAACAAGAGGGAAGACACGGGTTCACTTGCTGTATTCATAGTCACAGATAATGGCAATCCCAGTTGCTGACTTTTTACAAGATTATTTTACCTATTATTTGAGATGTGGTAATCTGATGAAAGCTATTCAAAATCTGATTTCTCTTCAGAAGAATCATTTATAGTAAAAAGAAGACAAATGCCAGAACCTTGCTATTCCTGGAAAACCTACTCACAATCCAATTTGGTTCATGTTCTTATGTTCTGACATAATTACACCAATTCAGATGAAGGCAGAATGAGACATGGTGCTCCATGGCCGTAGGGAAAACTCTAACATCACTCTAGATGAATCGTGGCAGATTCCACACACACACACACCCACAGGCCCATTTATATCTACTCACTCTTCTAGTTCATGCTTAAAAACCCATGGGATCATGGGTAAGACACCAGGGAAGGACAGAATGAGTGTGAGCATTTTTCTGTAGCTCCTTGGAAGATGATCATGTTAGCTCACTGTATGCTTTAAATGAAAATATCCTGCTGGGATACTTTCTCCAAATTTTCTACAAAGTCTTCAGATTTTGTCAACATCTCCTGCCCACACCCTTGCCTCAATCACTTGCTCCAGGAATAACAATATTCTTCATCAATACTGATTTCATTACACCCATATATCTTCCTCATACTCTGCCAATATATTTTTCAAATAACTTTATTATACTCTTGAAACGTGATGATATTATTTTGTGTTGTATGCAGAGACAGTAAAATTGATTTGTAATAAATTAATTAGGATTACTTTGGAAATTTGGTCCATCTTGAAAAAAAGAAATGGTGTGATTCTCCTTCTCCACTCCATTCTCCATACTAGTAGAGATGTAGACCATTGAGTGCTAAACTGTTGCCTCAATCTGTTTGTCAAGCCAAGCCCATTCCCAGATATTCTCAGGGCATCTATCCATCTCAAGCTCAAGTTTTTATCTGTGTGAGAAAAAGAGAGAGAGAGAGAAAGAAAGAGAGAGAGAGAGAAAGAAAGAAAGAAAGAAAGAAAGAAAGAAAGAAAGAAAGAAAGAAAAGGAAAGAGAGAGAGAAAGGAAGGAAGGAAGAATGGAAGGAAGGAGGGAGGGAGGGAGGGAGGAAGGAAGGAAGGAAGGAAGGAAGGAAGGAAGGAAGGAAGGAAGGAAGGTAGGTGACATTGGGAACAAAAAGATGGCTAGCAGTTAAGAGCAATTGCTGTCCTTCCAGAGGATCCGGATTTTATTCCCAACACCCACATGCTGGCTCGCAACCATTTATAACTAGAGATTCCAATACCCTCTTCTGGTTTCCAGTGTCATTGCAGACAGACCATCAGCACACATTAAAGTAAAATACAAATTTTAAGTGACAGCTGAGATTTTTGTCTAAAACCATTTCAGAGAAGTTTATTTTTAAAAATAGGCTTCTGGTACTCAGTTAATAATGTCAATTGTTCATTTCCCCCAAATACAGTAAAATACATGAACTAAAGATGAGGATGACTAATGAGAGTGGCAATCCTGCTGATAACTAAACTGTGTTTTTCCTAGCATAATGCCAATAACATTTCAAGTCGTAGATTACTGAAAAGTTCTAACACCTACCTCTGAGCTGCCTGGCTTTCCCACCTACAGTATCCACCACCCCATGGAATTCCTTTATCTCCCAATCAAATGCTGCTGAAGCACCAATGCTTCACATTGGCATTGGTAGAAAGGTTGTAGCCACTTACCTAAGCCCTCCTGACAATCACCCACCATAAGCCTCCACCTTTAAGCCCTGTCCCTCCCCTCTCTCCCTGATGGGTGGGTTTCTTCTTGATGTGACAAAATGAACAGATTTCCATTTAGTAGACATGAGGGTATCGTGAGATCAACAAGAATGGAGTCAGAGGACAAATAATTACTATTACTCCCTCATTCCCTGTACTAGTATTTTTTTTTTTTTGCCGGGAGGGGTCACTCTCTTGATGTGTTCTCTCACTCCCAAGAGTCAGTCTATACTTGGTTGGTTTCACAAAATGCCAGAAACACTTGACAAATTACATTCTGCCAGCTGATAGCCTAAGAGTCTCCTAGAGAGCACCCTTTTCATTCTCAAATGGTATTGTGACTGGAGGAAGCAGAATCATAACTGTTCCACTTCCGTCATACGAGGCGCCCAAACTCTTGGAGGTAGAACACACTCTTTGTGCCACTGAGTCCAAGTTATCCTACACAGAACTGAGACTGAAAGCACATCCTTACCTCCCTACTTCTTTTACCGGGACAGGCCCAATTTCCCAGCTGTTTGTTTGTTTGTTTGTTTTTGTGATAGTGCTTCTTAGCTCTTTTCTCCTGAATCTTCCTTGAATAATCTGCTTCTGAAGATTCCATATTATGACAAATGCAATCCAAATTAAGTGGGAAACAATTCAGTGGAGGCTTCTGGGGACGTGAACATCTTACCCAAGACCAAAGTACGTTTAGGAGAAGGAACGGTGAACAGTGGGAGAAAGCCCCACAGTGATACATTTTAAAAGCACAAAGATGATTCTCTGTAGAGAATCATTGCGTGTGTGAGCACCAAGTAAGGACCATGTGAGATCATGGATGGCTTTTGGGTCATGTTTATAGCTTTTGCTTTAATCATCTGTCTGGGAGAAAAACAAAATAACACTTCAGATCCTCCGCCCTGATGACTGAAAATATGGATCTAGTTGGAATTCTCCTGCCAAAATTGAAGCAAAGTGTAAGCTCTTGAAGAAGTAAGACATGGACTGGAGAACACAAAGTAGAATTGTCTGATTCTATTAGATGTGGAAATTAAGGAAGAGGAGAGAGCCAGCACAGAGGACTCTAATTTGAGATTAAGGTGGTATATTTAACATGCACTAAGGTTGAGCACATAAAAGTCATGAAAAGAAATGTACAGCCAGCAGCTGGGACTAAGAATATGGGCTTAATGGGAAACAAGGAGGATGGGGTGATGTGGTGGACTCCTAAGAGAAGGTCATGCCAGATGCCAATGCAGAGAACAGCAGAGTGAGAGAAGCGGGACCTTGGAAAAATCCTGTGTGTAATGTCCTGGGGAAGGTATGTGTCCACAGAAGAGATACATCCTGACAACCCTCTCTCTCCCTTTTATTCACCAGACTGCCCTCTTCCTGCCTCTTGTGTCGTGCAGAGATTTATTGACATTAGCTCAGGAAAGTGGCAAAGTTCTTTTCACAGTGTTATGCCCTGGGGTTCTTTCCGGGCCTGAAAACAGTGCCTTTCAATTGGACAAGGTGCAATTCTCTTCTCAAAGTCTAGAGAGGTCCACAAATAGAATTTCTCAGTGTTTTCTACACAGGTGAATGCTAAGCCTAGGCATTTACGCGCTTACGTACGCTCCAGAACAAACCTAGTTCCTGACATTTCTGTGTTCCTCTGTGAAGATACAGCCTTTAAAGCAAGGAATAACCAATTCTTCAGTAGATTGGTGTGTCCAAGAAACAGTCTTCTTCCTTGGCTATGTACATGCCAAATGGAAGCATGGCAGAAATATATCAGGAGCCCAGAAACAAAGTGCTGTGATGATCCCAGCAGCCACAGATGTTGCTAAAATGTCTAAAATAGCACTATCACTGCATAAGAAATCTTGTTCATGACACAGAATTATTTACTGAAGGTTTTCCTTATTCCAATCATAGGTTCAATATTTCCCCAGCATTTCCTATTTAATAATCAAAATAATACTTTGAATAACAAATTACAAAATTCTAATTTTTAAATGAGTCACCCAAGATCAAATAAGAATTCAAAACCTCACGGTACAAAATATATACATTTCTGAGTCTATATAAATAAGTATTCATATATAAAAATATATCTATTTATATAAATCTTTATTTTATTTGCACAATAAAATAAAAATAAATATTTATTTAGGGCATAATGTCAAGTAGATAAGTTAAAGCGATAGCTGCATTCTCACATTTATTGAATCACTGTTTACAACAGCCAAGATAAAGAGCCTAAGTGTCTTCCAAGAAATAAATGAAAGAAAAGCTTGTGTGTGTGTGTGTGTGTGTGTGTGTGTGTGTGTGTGTGTACAATAAAATATTATTTAGCCAAAAAAGATGAAATCCTGTCATTCCTAACAATATGGATAAACTTAGAGGATATTAAGGTAAGTTAAAATAAGCTATACATAGGAAAATAAATGCTATGTGGTCTTTTATACAAGAAGTCTAAAGTGCTTGGACTCATGGAATCAGAAAATATAATGGTAACTGGAAAGGTCTGAGGGACTGGAGGTGATCTTTACAGGGTGCAAACTGCTCATTGTGAGATGCTTTGTTCTGAAAGTGTGCTGTGTAACACAAGTAAGCATAGATGTGTTCATTATTCCAGTTATGGTAATTATTATGCAGTACATATCTATGGTCACAGTGTGGACCTTCAGCAGAGTTCTGTTTACGTTTGGCTTTTTGTTGTTTCTGTATTGTTTTTATTTTTTTAGCTTGAGGGCAATTTTATTAGAGTTTATAAGAATAACTCTCAAACAGGTAAGCTGTGGATCTCAGCAGCTGTCTGAGGGAGGGAGGGAAGGAGAGAGAATCAAGAGATGAGAAAAGGCCCTTTTGTTTTGAGTCAGGCAAGCAAGGAAGGGTCGGTCACATGGTGGACAAAGAACCTCATGGTGGGAAGGGAGCCTTGGAGAAAGAGTGAAGCTCAGGTGTTAGGGGAAGAATACTTAGAACAGAGATAGAAGGAAAGGAAACGTTACATGTTTCTGAGTTACTCTAAAAAGCAGATAGACTTACAAAGCTGTGTGGCCACAGCTCTTTGAGAAACTGTGCTATGAAGCAGGAAATCTGGGGGAAAAAAAGCACATTTTTTTCATCGAAGGGATGATTATTCCTCCTATATCCTTAGCATGGTTAAGGTGAACCCATTTTCCTGAGAGGTCCCTTTGATGAGGTGATTTACCTACCCAACTGCATTAACTTTTTTTAACATTAATTTCTGCATTTTTCAGATTATAATAAAATTACTTTTTCTCCTTACCCATTTTTCCCTCTAAACTCTCCCAAATTGCATCCTTTTGCTTGCCTTCCAATCATAGCCACTTTTCTTTCTTTTTTTTTTTTTTTTACTAATTGTTATTTCGTACATACATGTATATGGATATACATATGTATTCCTAAATATAACCTGTTCAGTCTCCACTCAGAGACAGACAGCAATATTTATCTAGGAGACAATAAAGCTTTCCACTAGTGGTCCTCCAACATCTCTGTAACAGTCCTTCTTCTGAAGTGATAGCTCTAAGATGCTTTAGGAGATGCGATGAAACTAAGGAATGGATATAACCTGTTTTCACCATGAAAATCTAGATGCTAAGTTCCAAAGATGTTCACTGGCAAAGATTAATGTCTGGACTGGACTAGTCCCTATAAACAATATAGTTTAGGCAGGGGTTCTCATTTAGAAGGAGATCAGAAACCAGACCTCCCTTGATCCCTTCTATCCTCCTGGCAATAGTACCAAGGACATCTTTGGAATTTTTTTGAGGGGAGGATTCCCTTTCCCTAAGTCTGCTTTACCAATTTCCATCTCTTGTTCTAATTATTCTCCCCTCTGAAGTGATATTTAAGGAAGTGAGACATGGCTCTATCTGGCTACTTCAAGATGAGTGTGGTTGCCAGGTATAGTAATTGGGGGTATACCACCCATGGTGCTCTCTGGAGGATCCCAAAAGCATGTGCACCATTCCATTTATACAACCGTCAAGTGTGGGAGGAAAGGAAGTGGATGGCTGGTGACTGAATAGATGTTAGAGAAAAAAATAAGGGAAAGAGTTAATACAAACACTTAATGTTACAAGCCTAGACAGAGAAGCAGAAGAAACCATAACAAAGGACATTTTTAAATGTCTGAATTAAAACCACTTAGAATTTCTTGATGGGCTCGCAAGAACATCTTTTCATTGACCTTCCTTTGCTGGTTTTATTTTGTTTATGGTGGGTAGGAAGGGATCTTTAAAGCTCATCTCAAGAATGATGAGCTCAGGAGTCACTTAGATTAATAATTATTGGTGTGGTTAGAATTATAGTGTGAGGTTACTCTCAAATAGCTTCTAGAAAGGGATAGGGAGAAGAGATTAAACCTTCATTTGATTTTTGGGTTAAAACAATAGTGAGTCCATCTCTCTTGGTTGCAGGTCCTATGTGTAATTGCTGTGGTGTTTATTTGAGCCAAGGTCATGATGTCTTATATCTGGACAGCATTTCCTTTATTAAGAGGAACACCATTAGTGATAAATAAATGTTCAACATCTCATGTGTAGGGGAGTGTGATCCCTTGGACTATTAAAAAAAGACATACCAATCATTTTAGTCTTTGGTTACACTTTCCTGACGGGTGTTTAAGACCATGAGGTTGGCCCAAATTAACCTTGTTTTTTACTCTCAAGGCCTGGTTTTCAAGGGTGATTTGTTTTAAAAGGAGCCCCTGGCTCATTTCAGCTAGCTGTTCCGTCAGTTGTGGGTGAGTCAGAGGCCTTGCTTGACTGTGGCTTGGCTTAGCAGCACTGAGGACATTTTCCTCTGTTTGACTCTCTTCTTTGCAAAGTGTGCTCTAGTTAAAATCTACCCAGGGGAGTCTCTATAACCTCTCTCAAAAAGAGGGCAGATGATTCTCCAGAACTGTAAGACAGTTTAAGAGATGCTTCACATCCCTGGGACTGAAGAGACCAGAGAGAAAGGGTCAAGAATTGAACTTTTTAACTAGGATAGCTACATTCGTATAGGCCTTGAAGCATGGTTATTGAATCCCAGAAGATTATTTACATCAGTCTGGTACTTATAACTTTAGTTCAATATTTAGAGGAAGCATGGGTAAAAACCAAAGAAGTTAAGATAAACCTTAATTAGATATAAATATTTGTTCTTTTAAGCCAGTACTCACCAATTACTACCAAGGCAGATCAACAACTTAAGAGAGTTCATGGAGTGAACTTTGACCTTGAACATTTTAATATTAAAAACATAGCGTATCTAAGCCTTGCCTTTTACTGCCTGATATGACTTGTCTGAGCTTTCCAGCTTTGCCTTTATCTTTCCCATTCTGGAACTATCCAGCCATTTTAAAATAAATTCTTATCACACATACATCCTTCCTCACTAAAAATCCCTTAAGTTCTACAACTTTCAAACATTTCTGTCTTCTACTTTCTGGTATCTTTTCATTTTGTTTTATTTTACTTTTAAATAGTGTAAGACATAGTAATAGTAACAAATACATTTACCATCTTACACGAAGAAATTCGAATCCAAACTACACACACACACACAAATAAAGAATACCACCACATATACTGTTAAACTCTGAGTATTTGTAAGTTCCCAGGCAAACCCGAAGAAAACACAAAAGAGTCAGAAATCTTTTTCACAGTCAAGACAAGAATGATCCATCATCCATCCTGCTTTTGGCTTTGAATGAATGCAAGTAACAGAGAGATGTGCCATATAAATAGCAAAACATCATCAGCTGAGAAAGCCCTGTTAAAACTCTCATTTTGCAGTTAGCATTTGAGATATTTCCAGGAAAAGGGTCCTATCTGTTCTCTCTGTGGGTGAGTTTTCTGTTAGCCATTTTTATTAACAGGCATCTTTATGTCATGGGACAAACAATAGTAATATTTAAATTTGTCAAGTATCTCTAATTAAAATAATATAAGATGCTAAAAAAAATATGTGGGTATAACTTTTAAAAAAGAAAACCCTGCATTTAATTTAATGCTGACACTATGTTCCACACTTATTGTGTGTCTTTTCATGAGGAAACATCAACAAATGTTTCTTCACCACAGATAAGACAACAATGGCAAACCAAAGAAATTATTCTAACCAAGTCTAGCATTCTGAGCAAATGAGTTTACCAGGATTACAAACAGGAGCACAGATAACTCAAAAGTAGACCCCAAAGTAGTATGGGTGATAATGTTTTTAGTTTGTATTCATGAAGGTTCCTGAACAAGTTGCAGGCAGCGGCAGCTCTACTGAGTCTGCTCTTCTCTCCACCCTGCAATTACCTTTTGCTTTTATAACCCTGGGCCTTTGTGAATCTTGTAAGTTTCATGAACTTACTGAGACTTGCAATTCTCCCACAGCCTCTAGGAGAAAATACTTCATAACAATGTCCTTAATCACAAAACATACATTTTTTTTTTCATTTTCTGTTCTGGAAAACTCAAGGCCAGGGGAGGCATGGAGAACAGAAAAAGAATACTGGTTCCAAAACTAGAACATTTAAGAGTAACTTTAGTTTTATTCCTTATGAAGTACTAAGTATAAAGCCCTAGAGAAGTAGCATAAGAAAGATTAAGTCTATCCATGCATTTAATTATATTAGGCTAACATATTTCCACATTGCAACCCAGCTAATTCTTGGGTAGATCTTATTAAACTAGAAAAAAATTAAAGGTTAGTACAAAAAAAAAAAAAAAAAAAAAAAAAAAAAAAAAAAAAACCCTTTGAATGTATGATGAGGTGACAAAACAGCAAATGACTTTTCTTGAGAAAGCAATATGAGTTTAAAATTAATGTTAACCATTAAATTTCAACCTTAAGCTTCAGTGATATATTGATTAAAAATTAATGATATGAACTGTACCCAAAGGAGGTGTACAAAAAGTGTTATCAGAATAATGGAAAGGAAAATACTTTGAAATGCTAAAAAGATGACAAAAGTATTTTTTCAGACAATTTGACACCAGTGTTGGCCAAGCCAATGATGAAAATAAATGGTAACAACACACTCACTGTATCCCCCACCGAACACAGGGCAAGGTAAGCCACCCAGATATTGATGCTCCAGGCTGTATAAGTAGGTGCTTTGAATGGGGTCTTGTCTTTTGTTTTGTTCTGTTTTTGTTTTGTGATCATCTCTGAACTCCAAGCCTTGGCTGGTCAAAAAGAACACTTATTCAAAAAGGGTGCTTGAAGTGTATATATCTATTCCGTGTCCTCATCTTCCTGGGGAGTCCTTTGCTCATGAAATTTTAGGATGCATTTTTTTTTTAGCCTAGAATCAAAGCCTCCTGGGCAGACAGGAACTTCAAGGAATACATCATTAGCCTGCTGTCTGTCTCCTGCCAGCGCTGACCCTTCTTAGGTTTAGGATGAGCATTTTCCGAGAATAGAGAATTTGGGCTAAATGAGAAAAACTCTTTAAAATTGCTGTCTTGCTCTCTTGGTTTTTCTTTATAATTATGGTTGGGTTATTCCATAAACCTTGCTGCTGGAGTAGTCTTATGATGGCCGTACAGTCAACTAATTTGTTATTCATTGGAGAGGATGGCAAATGGACTACGGGACAAAAACTCCATGTGCTGAAGATGCTGGTTAGTTTTCCAGAAACTCTTGGTTAGGTTTTTCCATCGGAACTGGCCTTGGGGCAAGGCAGAATTTGAGGTATCCTAGAAATAGCATGAGAAAAGGCCTCTCCAGCCTTATTTCCATCTTAAATAATGAGAAGAACTATGTGTTGAAAGGGAACCGTTTGTGTTGGACTCAGCAGTGAGAAAGGGGGGAGGAAGAAATATGGAAAGAACAGAACAGAAGTAGGCAGAGTGTCTGGAAATTAAAATGAATTCATACATGGGTATAGAATTTAAACAGCTTTGAAAAACTATAGGCTTGTGAAAACAATTGTACACCCAATCTTGAAAGCTAGGACTCAACCACCATCATTTGCCTTGTAAAGTGATACTACCAAAAGCATCTATCCAGGACCTCATTTGAATCAGAATGAAATATATTTGCATCTTAAGTTTATTGCATCTTAAGTTTAAAAATTTGCTTGCGTATGCATATTCTGCTGTTGTCTTCTGAATTTTCCCCATCTTCGCTGGAAGGAAGAAAATGGGCTTCACTGAGAATGAGGTCAGGTAGACGCTGGGTCAACTTAATCCACTTTCTCCAAATGTCTCCAGCCTCTGAAATTAAACCCCACAGTGAGCAAGAAAGAAACAATGGCAATAACTGAACACGTGACACCAAAGGCAAATGCCACTTATGTCTAAAATAGGCATAAAAATGTCACCATGCCCTCTCTGAAGCATGGATTTTTTGTATCTTGTACAGATAATGTAACTTTCATAGGGTCTTTTACTAATTTCGCATACAATGTTTAATACATAAGTGGCGGATAACTCTGCATTCATGTAGCACTGTCATTTGCCTGTAACTCACATTTAGAGACTCATGTGAAGTATTTTCACTGCCCTATGCTCTGCCTCTTCATTCCCTCCTTGCCCCAACATATGGCAACCACTGATCTTTCCAGAATGTCATATAACTGCAATTCTCTGGTGCAGCCTTTTCCATGGATTCTTTAGCTTTGGTAACACACACTTAGGTTTCTTAGGTTTCTTCCAGGTCTTTTCACAGCTTGATAGCGTATGTCTTCTTCATGCTGAATAATACTCTATTGCCTGAATGTATCATTAAACAATGATACATTTACCACTCAGCTGCCAGCGTATTCTTAGTTGTTTCTAAATATGTTATTGAGAATTAACGAAGCTGTTGCGTGTGATAAATTTTTACTTATATAGATATCAAGAAACAAGAATTTCATAAGGCGCCACTAATATGTCCTCCACAGTGATCACACCCTGCATTCCCACAGAAGTGAAAGGGAGTTCCTAATCTACACCCTACCCAGCATGTAAAGTCTTACTGTTTTTTAAGTGTGGCCACTCTAGTAAGAAAGTAGTTGCATGCCATTGCTGTTTTGCTACCCTAACAGCATGACTTTCAGTAGCTTTTCAAGACCAGATCTAACATCTAAGAGTGTTCTTTGGCAAGACAGCTACTTTCAATATTTTATTTATTTTAAAATAAAGTTGTATTTGTTTTAGTGTTTTACATTTTTGCTTCCATTTTTAATGCTATAGGTAAAGAAACTACAAAAATCCCATTTATTGTGCCACCTTTATCCAACCTAAATATTACTTGAAAAATGCTTCAAGTAAAATAAGTAGTTTATATGCTTTCTTAATACTATAAATTCATTAACCAAAGTTCTCATTATGGAATGAATTAGATGCTAGATAGGTATTTTCTTATAACAGCCCTTTTCATGGACTTCTTGCAAGTTTCTCCCAACAAGTCTATAAACTCCTTCCGTGGTTCTTTATAACATCCTTTAGCAAATGTATTACAACTTTTAAGATGGTTCAGGGTTCTTAATACAGGAGATAAATTTTCATATCACAAACTAAAAGTGTCACATGGAACTGAATTAATTTCCAAAACTAAACAAGGAGTAGGAAGATATTACACGGTAAAGGGGAAAAATCGTTCTACATCTCTGCTTTTTTTCTGTGTCACCTTAAAAAGAACTCTCCGATTTCTGTAAGTGAAAGTTGAGACGGGGGTGCAGTTGGACGTAGATTCGGAATCAGTGTAATATGTCAAATATTGACAATTTTAAGCACCTAATCCTTTGTTGTGGAGGGCCATGCTTGGTCATCTGGCAGCATCCCCATATCAATAAATTCCTATAAGACGTCTCTAGTTTTTATGACAATGATTCCAGGCACTGCCAAATGTGGGGGGTAAAGCCAGTACTTGATTATACTAAAAGCTAATTTCTTCTCATAGATACTAAAAAGTTCTTAGGTTTTTCTTTTTAGTTTAAAGATGAGATAAGAAAGAAAATGCACCACATATCTTGTCTTTTATCCTATATGAGGCAAAAAAATATGAACTACATAAGGAGCGATCAGTTACAGATAAATCTGTCATTTTGTTCAAAGGACTGGTCACAGCAAACAGGGATGAAAAATGGGGGGGTGTGGGTTTTCATAATCACTTGTCTCAGAAGCACAGCTGAGAGGCATAAATCACACAGAAGAGTTTATCACTGCCAGGCAGCACAGGAGAACAAGATGGATCCCACCCCCCGAACAAAACTGCATCTCTCCAATCCTGCTCCTTACTTGCACTGATGTTGAAATCTTTGCTTTTATCCCTTTACTACTACTTCATTACTCCAGTGGAGTCACAAGGGTGTCACGAGGTCATGTCATTAGAGTAGATGGAGAGAGGCACAAGTCAGGGAATGGAAACCCAGGTCTGAATCCAAAGTTTGACTAGATCCTTGGATGTCATCTTCTCTTGCATCTGTTTCCTTTCTTCCACTTGGAAGAAGATAATACTGAATGGAAGGATTCATTGTGATTCTCCAGAGAACCAGAACCATATGCAATGGGATTTGCTCATAAAGTAAGGAGGCTGAAGAATCCACAATAAGCTGGAACACAAAGAGGGGAGGGATGGCATTGTTATAATTTCTTGAAGCCGAAGGTCCAAGAAACAAAGGTTCACATTATCAAGGTCAATTATATCACTTAATCAACTAATTCAAATGAAATCTCCTCCCAAGCTCACAGACACACCCAGAAACAACTTTTAACCAGCTATGAGGTCAGTCTCTTAGCCCAGGCAAACTGATGGGTAATTTAACCACTATGATGGAAATGATGTAGTGTTGTTTTAAAGAATTAAGGTTTCTAAAGAAATGCTCATCCTCATTAGCCATCAGGGAAATACAAATCAAAACGACCCTGAGATATCACCTTACACCCATCAGAATGGCCAAGATGAAAAACTCAAGGGACAACACATGCTGGAGAGGTTGTGGAGAAAGGGGAACCCTCCTCCACTGCTGGTGAAAATGTAAACTGATACAACCACTCTGGAAATCTATCTGGCACTTTCTAAGACAATTAGAAATAGTGCTTCCTCAAGACCCAGCTATACCACTGCTAGGTATATACCCAAAGTTTGCTCAAGTACACAAAAGGGATATTTGCTCAACCATGTTTATAGCAGCATTATTTGTAATAGCCAGAACCTGGGAACAACCCAGATGTCCATCAACTGAGGAATGGGTACAGAAATTGTGGTATTTTTATACAATGGAATACTACTCAGCAATCAAAAAGGAGGAAATCATGAAATTTGCAGGCAAATGGTGGGATCTAGAAAAGATCATACTGAGTGAAATATCCCAGAAGGAGAAAGACAAACACGGTATATACTCACTTATATAGACCTATAAGATATGATAAACATAATGAAATCTATACACCTAAAAAAGATAATCAAGAGAGCGGACATGGGGTAAGATTATCAATCCTCGTTTAGAAAGACAGATGGGATGCGCATTGAACATACGACAGGAGTCTACTGAGCGCATTGGAAAGACTCTAACTAGCAGTGTTTTCAAAGCAAAGACTCATGACCAAACCTTTGGCAGAGTACAGGGAATCATAAGAAAGAAAGGGAGTTAGTCTGATGAGGAAAGGATAAGAGCTCCACAAGGACCAAATATATCTGGACACAGGGTCTTTTCTGAGACTGACATGCAACCAAGGACCATGTATGAATGTAACCTAGAACCTCTGCTCAGATGTAGCCTGTGGTAGCTCAGTAACCAATTGGTTTCCCATAGTGAGGGGAACAAGGACTATTTCTATCAGGAACTCAATGACTGGCTCTTTGGCCTCCCCACCCCCCCAAGGGAGGAGCAGTCCTGTTAGGCCACAGAGGAGAGCTTTGCAGCCAGTCCTGAAGATACCTGATAAAACAGGATCAGATGAATGGGGAGGAGGTCCCCCCTATTAGTGGACTTGGCAAGGGACACGGTGGAGATGAGGGAGGGAGGGAGGGACTGGGAGGGAATGAGGGATCAGGACATGGCTGGGATACAGAGTTAATAAAATGTAACTGATAAGAAAAAAATAAAATTCAAAAAAAAAAAAAAGAAAGAAAAAGAAACACACACACACACACACACACACACACACAAAAAAAGAATTAAGGTTTCCTTCATTCAACAAAAATTTAGCAAGAACCTGTTGGGCCCCTAACATGAAAATTTATAGGACAGCACCACAGATATACAAGTAAATAAGAAATCAAGAAATAAATGAGTTTCAAATGAAGATGACTGAACAAGGTAAAATTCCCAGGAAAGGAAGCAGGCTGGGTGTGTGTTCTATGGTATCGGGTAGACCTGTCTCTACTAGCTGAATGTCTGATTTTGGATAAGCTTCTCCGCTTTCTGTGAATCTATATGTGAAACTGGATTTTTTTTTTTTAATGAAATAAAAGAAGGATGACATGACTACTCCTAAAGTATGGAGATTTTTTTTTTAATCATGGGGATAAAGGAGAAAGGAAGGAGAGGTAAGAGTCTAGGATGAACATGACCAGCAGACTAGTAGGGGTCACGAGAGGAACGAAATGGAGGGAGAACAAGAGCCTGAGCCAAAATGGCTGAACTATATGGGGATCAGGCTGGGGGAAAGGAAGGAAAGCAGAAGCCTAGCCCCTGGGAAGGAGAGGTTTAGGAGAGGGGGCTGGGTGAGAAGTGCTGGAAGGAGGCACAGGTACTGAGACTTGTCCTGGTTTGAGACATAACAGCAAGCATAAGATGAAATAAACTCAAAATTATGAGCTCACAATAAAAGCTGTTATGATCACAGCATTAAAATTTAAATTTATGTAATCCATGGTGTAAAGTTTAAGTATGATTAGTCAGTGCCTCTGCAGATTAATGTCCAATCTCAAGAAACCAGCTCTAGATCAAACTGAGAATTACACCTTTGATGTTACATTTAGCATAGCTTCCTTCTGAAAGTACAATGAACACTACCGTAACATAGACCACTGTTGTTCTTGAGGGTTGGCAGACACTTTGAAGATGGCCCCGGGGCTTATAGCTCATTTCTTGAGCAGTTTAAAACATATTGTTGAATAAGTCAAGAAGAAACCAATGAAGGTGCATTTTCTGCTGTTTTCTTTAGAGCTCCATTTCATTTTTTTTCTTTTATTCTAATTCTCTCTCCTTTTTCCCAACCCTTGCTAGACCTTGTTGATAAAGCAGACTTAATTTGAAAGTATACTGACTCAATTTATGACCTAAACATGAAATGCTTTAAAACAGAACAGAAATATTTACTGACAGTTTGCAGACACTACCAACTAACGTATAACATGGTCACTAAAAGATGAAAAACTGGACTGGCACAGAAGCCACAAGATGAATGTGAATCAGAAAGAAAGGCATCGGAGTTTTAACATCATTCTTGGAAAATAAAGAGAATATAGACAAGCTGTTCTACGTGTAAATGTATATACATTGTTTTATGTCAAAGAATTATTGTTATAAATAGCTTCTAATGGGCTAGCTAGAGGTCTGAAGAAACATTGGTTTGTCAATCTCAACAACCTCTCATAAATTTCATTGATTAAATTAGTTCAGTTTTCCTCCTGGAAAAATATTGATTTCAATATATATTTTTAAATTATTTTTATTTTTTACTAATTATAGTTTATTTACTTTGTATCCCCCTGTGCCTCCCTCCTCCCCTCTTAATCCCATCCTCCCTTTCCTCCACCCATGTCCCTCTGAAAAGGAAGGTCCTCCTCCCCAACCCTCTGATCCTAGTCTATCAGGTCTCATCAGAAGTGGCTGCATTGTCTTCTTCTGTAGCCTGGTAAGGCTGCTCCCCCCTCAGGGGGAGATGATCAAAGAACAGGCCAATTAGTTCATGTCTGAGACAGTCCCTATGGAATCCGCTTGGACACTGAACTGCCATAGGCTACCTTTGCAGGAGTTCCAGGCTATCTCCATGAGTGGTCCTTGGCTGGAGTACCAGTTTCAGAAAAGACCCCTGTGCCCAGGCTTTTAGGATCTGTCGCTGTCCTTGTGGAGCTCCTGTCCTCTCCAGGTGATACTATCTCCCACTTCTTCCATAAGATTCCCTGTACTCTGCCCAAAGTTTGGCTATGAGTCTCAACATCTGCCTCCATACCCTGCAGGATAAAGCCTTTCAGAGGCCCTCTGTGGTAGGCTCCTGTCCTGTTCCCTGTTTTCTCCCTCCTCTGATGTCCATCCTCTTTGCCTTTCTGAATGGGGATTGAGCATCTTAGCAGTCTTGGGTTTTCACGACATCAATATATTTTTTTAAAATTTTGAGCACAGATAGCACATGCCTTACCACATGCCCAGCATTCTCCTAAGTACCTTACTTTAATTAACTACAAACTGGATGCTGCTAACATGGCCTTCATTTTGTAGCTGAGAACATGAGCATGAAATAATAAATAACTTGGGTTCATACAACTATACAGTCGTGGAAAGAAGACCCAAAACCTAAGCAATTTGACTCCAGCATCCACCAAATTAGCTCCTGTGCTTTTCTCGGGAAAGCAAACACACTGTTTCAAGTCTCAGGGTTCTCCAAGTCACATGACTTTCCCACTGGTAATAATAGTGAAACATGGGTCTGTGAAAACTCCAAAACAACTCACACCAGTTTTTCCAGTTTCTTGCTTTTGTAAACAATAAGGCAAGCCTTTAGATATAAATATTCTAAGACGTTCTCATATGTGGCTGCAGTTTCATTTTGTGTTTTGTTTGGTTTTGGCGTAGCCTTGGTGTGAACAAATCGCATGGCACCATAAATTAACTTCAAAACTGTCTCTTTTATAATAATTTAAGAAGAAGAAAAATTAAGGGGGTAGCATTAGGTTTGAATTAATTTTAAGTGAAGTCTTCTTCAAAAATATCTGATGATGCATATTTATAAGGTTTAATGATTCTTAAACCTTAATGATTCTTTTTACTTTAAATGCCCTTAAGTCTTTAAAGTCATCTTTACTACTTGCAAAGGTTCTGACATAGCAGTATCCCTTTTCAGTAAAATAAAAGCTCATTGTTTCAACATAAACTAATAATATTTTAAAAAGTAAGAAAAAAAAAGAATTCGACAGCAGTAAGCTTTATTAAAAGCACCACATCGTACTTATTTTTTTTATTATTATTATTAGTTACATTTTATTAACTCTGTATCCCAGCTGTATCCCACTCCCTCATTCCCTCCCAATCCCACTGTCCTTCCCTCATCTCCTCCCTGCCCCTTTCCAAGTCCGCTGATAGGGGAGGACCTCCTCCCCTTCCATCTGACCCTAGCCTATCAGGTTTCTTCAGGACTGGCTGCAAAGTCCTCCTCTGTGGCCTAGCAGGGCTGCTCCTCCCTTGGGGGGTGGGGAGTTCAAAGAGCCCACCATCGAGTTCATTCATGTCAAAAATAGCCCCTGCTTGTTCATGGGATGGCTGGCCTGGGACAGAAGGAAAGAAGTGAAGTCAGAAGGAATACAACAGAAGAGAAGATGAAATTTACCGGTGATTACAAAACCAGACACTTCCTTCAACGCACATAAGAAGGAGACCGCACTGCTCCTGCGAAGGTCGCATTACAGAAGGGATACGAAGAAGAGAGTTCACAGAAATGGAAGAAGCTGAGAAATGACTGCAAGGGACTCAGGAAATACGGCTTGTTTTTGTTCCAGAGTTACTCCGTTTGATCGTGCGTGTCTTCAAAGCCCTCGAGATCAACATAAAGAAGGAGCAATGGTTGGTTTCCTCCCTGCTACCCTCCACCCAGTCATTATGTTTTATGAACACGTGGGCTGTGGAAAGGATGGAATGGCAGTACATCGTTTCAACAAATCCTTTTCAGTGTTTCTGGGAAAAACAGATACGTTGGCATACTTTGTTAAAAAATGATAATTTTTTTTTACATAAGTACTTTAGGAAAAGGGCTATAAATTGGTCGATTTGAAGACTATTCTGCATAAAGCAGCAAATTTTTATGTTATGTAAATATCACTGAAAGGAAAGATTTGTGCTGGGAGTGGGCCGATTCTGATGACTTGGGAATAAAAAGCACATTCACCTTTGAAAAGCGTACTATGAAGTTAACTATTAAGAATCCCAGTGTTATTTGAGACGTTGGCCTCCTTGTGGTTTGAAGAAATATCCAGGTGGAAGGAAACTCAATGAACGTTCCAGTGCAGTTAGAAAAAGAAAAAAAAATGATGGAGCTGGGATCAAGGAAAATATTATATATTCCAAAGGAGGAACATGTTCCATCTCTGGAGGTGGAACCTCCTTTGCTCTGAAGATCTCTTGGGCATGTGATCTCTGCCCTGTGCAGCTTCACACTCTTGTGGGTTATGATGTCAACCACAGTCAATCTATAGGTGCCAGGTTTACTAAAGAAGACTACAAACCCTGCAGGCGCCAATCTCCACTTCCTCTCTAGCTTTTTCATTGTTGTATTCTGCTTGTTATTATTCTTCTCTAAGAATGAAAAACTATAAATAAGCAATTACCCTGCTCAGTAATTCTTCTATGTAGATCAGAACTAAAATTAACTTTCCCCCTCCACCTTCACCCAGTCAGTGTATTGTCTTTGCTTTAGTGATATCAAACAAAATGAAAACTCAGAGTGGATTTTTTTTCTACAGCATTTACATATGGATGAATGACATCTAATAATATTCCAGTGGGGATTCTTCGCTTATTTATTTTATATTTTACTATAACGAACACTGTAGTGGTCATTATGTATTATTCTATACATAAGAACTGTAGGTAGAAAGGGAAATGCTTATAAATGCTTACATAAATGCTTATATAATGCTTATTCTATAAGTCCATGTATTTTATTGGTGGATTAATATATATCAATAAATATCAAAAATTTAAATATTTTCCAAGAGGATATATATATATATATATATATATATATATGTGTGTGTGTGCGTGTGTGTGTGTGTAATTTTTCTCTCTAGTGTTCTTCACCCATAAGAGACAACACATAGTGTTCTTCACATGGGTATCTGATTTTAGTGTAAGAAAGATGAATTTTGATACCAGCCTTGATTTCATTGCCAAATGTTTACAGGAGATTTTATTTTCAAAAGTCTATTTTGCAAATCCAGAACCTTTCAAAGCTAGGGTGATGACCACTGTCACTGATGAACTTTCCCTGGAATTACGCTACCCTTTCATTTGTATCTCAGTCTCCTTTTAAGTCTTAAGAGGAGCCTCCGTAAATCTACCCATCTGTAGTCTCTCAGTTGTGAATTCTGAAGTTTGGATTCTACTCTCTGGCTCTGGCATCCTTTATCATGTCCCTTAATGTTTTATCATTTTGGTTCACAGTCACAGTTCTAAGGATTCCTTTTATATCATTAACTCAAAATTTTAATTAATCCTCTCTATTCTGGTCTATATCACCTCCAATGCAAGTGTTGAATTCATATAAATTAATTCTAGTCTTGCTTTTCCAATTTTCTGAAACTCCTCCTTACTTTGAAAATCTCATGGTATCCCCGTAAATGTTCAGTTGCCAGAATCACACATGTGTCCTAGTTATGGCTCTACCACTTCCTCATTCTATAGATATGAGGGGGAAATGGCACTAACATTTATTAAATCTTATAACAAAGGTGCCTCCTTAACATGTCTGTTGTAAGGGGGAAATGAAATGATATGCAGAGAAGGACGTAATTTTACACGCAGCACAGGACAGCAAATTAGCAGACCTGGCCCTGTTAGTGGTGTCATTGCTACTGTCAAAGCATTTTTGCACTTCAGGGTAGAGGGTTTCTCCTTCTAGTTCTGCTGAAGAATACGCAAAACAACACAGTGGTTCTTGAATAATTTTATTATTCTTCTTGTTTCAAGTTCATTTGGGATACAGAATCCCAAGAGACAGATTCCTGGCCTCTGTCTGAAGCATTTCTAGCTCACTATCTCAGTTTGCTAAAGGAGTAAAAATGGGAATTTACCTGATTTGTTGCACGTCACAGAATTCACTCTTGAAGATGATCTGTGACCACCACCACATCATTATGTGAACACAAGTTACAAACAAGTTGAAATAACCCCTCCTGCCAAAATGCATTCCATAGAGTTGTAAGCCTGGACTTTGACACATACCAAAGTTTACCCTTACATTCTTATCAGAGTACACAGGATGTGGTAAGTACATTATTTATTTTACTCAACTAGCACTTATTCAGCATTCACCACAAGCCGACTACTCAGTGAGATTTCCAACGTCACTGTGTTTGAAGAGATATCTCTCCCTTGTGTTTGAAGAGATATTTCTCCCTTGGTCTTCCTTGGTGGCATCAGAACACTTAGCTGGTCACCCAAAACTAACTGAGTCACTTAAGTTCTCTTGTATGATGCTTCTCGTGACACTATATATCATATGAATTTCTTGTCAGAGGACAGGCTTTCATCATGCAGTCGATGTATTGATGATAACACCACATGAGCAACCAGAGACTAAGCAAAACAAAGCAGGGGCCAGCAAGATGGCTCAGTGGGTAAGGGCACTTCCTAGCTTGATGACCTGAGTCAGATCCAAAGATCCACATGGTAGAAGGAAAGGGTCAATTCCTGCAAAATGTCTTCTGACCACACGCACACAATGGCATATCTGTGCCCACACACAGTATAAAAATAAATCAAAATGTGCTTTAAAAAGAAGAAGAAGAAGAAGAAAAACATACTCTTCTGGAGCTCTGCAAGCATAGCCTTGCTTACTCTTGAGTGACAGGAAAAGGGGAAAGCGGTGAGGTAAAGCAGAACAGATTATAGTGTGCCATGTGGGATTTAAGGACTTGACAAAGTGGTGAGGGCTGTAGCAAGGATAAAAAAAAACCAGAATGCACCATAAGATAATATTTATTTTCAAAGCCTCAAAAGCCTAAAAGCTTTCTAAATGTAACTGATGTCCAAAGTAAGCTTGCCTTGATTCTGATTTAAACATCACAAAGATCATGGAAGAAAATGCCAGGAACACCTTCTGAAAGCCTCAACGCCTTTTGTGCAGCATCTGTTTTACTGAGTTCATTGGCAAATTGGTAAGTAAAGAAGAATGAGAGAACGTCTAAGGGTAAAATGCAGAAAGACCCATTGCAGCAAGAACAAAAAGTCTTGCAGGAGAGCAGTGGAATTACATACCATGTTTGGACATTTAAATGCTCACAAGTGGAGTAAGATCAGACAGGACTTCAGAGCCAAAAGGTCTTACAAAAGCTTTTAGTTTGATCTCTTCATTTTGCAGTAGAGATTCTGAAGGAGCCCTTGCAATAAAGTATCTTCTTAAGATCTTTGCCCTTGTCATGACCCAGGGCATTACACAGCTTCAAGATGACCAAGTGATAATGCTACATCTCAAACCACTGGGCAAATACACACTTAATGTTTGAGGGCACAGTTGACTCACTACATATAAATGCTTTGTGATCGCACACTACAGCAAAGTCACTATAAGAAGATTGCAACATAAGGAGCTAGCTAGAGAGACAACTCGGTGGTAAGAACACCTGCTGCGTTTGTAGAGGTCCTTGGTTCAATTCCCAGCACCCATGATGAGCGATCCACAAGTGCCTGTAACTCCTCTTCCAGGGGCCAACACCTTCTTCTGGCTTCCACAAGCAACTACACACACATTGTATATATGCACACACTAAGATAAATAAACACATGCCCAGCTTGAGAGGTTTGAAAGGAGCACCTGAGCTAGAGTCAATTTTTGTGATGTTTTAATAAAGAATGTGGCTGCTTTTGTCTTTTCTTAAGAATCTGCTTGAGGCTAAATTGAAGAATTCTGGACTAATTTCATTGGCAGAGTAGATTTTTAAGACAACCTAAGATTAACTTAGTGCGGTCATTAGTAATCACTCTTACGTATGTCTATAATGAAAAAGAGCATGCAGAACAAAAGGAAATACAAAATGTACAGTTTGAGGAGAAAGATAGCACCAGGTTATTTAATGTTGAAGCCAAGGGTGTGCTGAAGGAGATGAAAGGCCTGCTGTAGAATGGAATAAAGGAAATGGTGCCCTCAGGCAAAGCCCCAGCCACCTGTGCTTCTGAGTTCTAAAAAGAAAAGGCATACAAAATTTATCTGTTTCTAAATATCAGATATTATATAAATATAAATGTAATCCAAAGAGGGAGTCAAGGTCTATACCAAGCAGCCAGCCACAGAGTTCTGGTTTTGTGGTCATGAAAGATACAAAAGTAAAAGAAATGTGGATTCCTTCTCTGGGGTTAAGGAAAGCCACTGAGGCCAGGTATGTGGCAGGGAAGTTTCTGCACTGAGTCCCCAAGTGTAAAGCTGTGAAGGTGAATCCTGAATTGCACTGGAAGATGTTGGAGGTGTCAGAGCTATGGAATGTCGGCCAAGGAGAGCTGCAGACAGAGTAGAAACAGCCCAAGAGAGAGAAGTGAGTTGTAGTCAGCAAAGTGGGAAAGGAAGAGCCATCCATGCACTTTGACATGAGACATTGAATTACAAGATTTGGAGCTTTCCTTGCTGGTTTTGGTCTTGCTTTGGATTTCATTACTCTGCCCCATTCCTCCCCTTTGGAATGGTAATTGTGCTTGCTAGTTTTATGTCAACTACAAAAGCTAGAGTCTTCAGAGAGGAGGGGGTATCAACTGAGAACCTATCTTCCTAAGATCAGACTGTAGCCAGTTCTGTAGAACATTTTCTTAATTAGTGATTAATTTTGGGGTGCTCAGGCCAACTTGAGTGTGGGGCCATCCCTGTGCTGGTCATCCTGGGTTGTATAAGAAAGCAGGCTGAGCAAGCCAGTAAGCAACACTCTTCCATGGTCTCTTTATCAGCTTCTGCCTCCAGCTTTCTGCCCCCTTTCAGAGTCTGTCCTGACTCCTTTCAGTGATGAACAGTGTTGCAGAAGTGTAAGTCAAATAAAATCTTTCTTCTCTCAGTTACTTTTGGTCACAGTTTTTCATTGCAGCAATAGAACTAAAACAATATATTCTGTGCTATTGTACATTGAAAGCATGTTTAGCCAACCAAGAACCATGCATGGATATAACCTACAACCCCTGCTCAGACATAGTCCATGGTAGCTCAGTATCCAAGTGGGTTCCCTAGTAAGGGGAACAGGAATTGTTTCTGACATGAACTCATGAGCTTCCCCTCCCCCCTGAGGGAGGAGAAGCCTTGCTAGGCCACAGATAAGGACATTCCAACCATCCTGAAGATCCCTGATAAGCTAGGGCCAGAAGGAAGAAGAGGAGGACACCCCCTCTCAGTGGACTTGGAAGGGGGCAGGGGGGAGATGAGGGAGGGAGGAAAGGATTGGGAGGGAAAGAAGGAGAAGGCTACAGCTGGGATACAAGTGAATGTATAAAATTATTTAAAAATTAAAAACAAAAGAAAGTATGTAATTTCCTTTTTAATTTTCCTGGGAGTTACAATTTAAGAGATCGCCTTGACTCTCAGAAAAGACTTTGGATTTGGGGGTTTTAAACTATGTTGAGACTGTGAATGATTATGAGGACTTTTGAGGCTAAACTAAATACATTTTTCATGATGGCGTGACTGTAAACCTATGGGGCCAAAGAGTAGAATGTGGTAGTTTGAATGAGAATAGCCTCCATAGGTTCATATATTTGAATGTTCAGTCTCAGTTGGTGGAACTGTTTGGGGAGTTTTGGGGGATCTGTCCCTAGGGGTAGGCTTTGAGTTTTCAAAGCCTGAGCCATTCCCAGTTTGCTAACTCTTTCTGCTTTGTGCTTATAGATCAGGATATAAGCTCTCAGGTACTTCTCTAATATCATGCCTTCCTTCCTGCCATGATATCCATATACTCACCCTCTGAAATCTTGACCATGGTATCTTATCACAACAATAAGAAAATAACTAAGACATGCATAATTTAATTTAATGAAACAAGTGTAAAGAAATAAGTCAGCTGTAGAAAAAAAATGCCGCATGATCCTGTATCCTTCATATTTACCCCAAAATTTATTTCCCCCAAAATTATTAACCACCATCCACAAGACTGTGTATACTACTTACTTGCACAGTGTGTTTTTCTTTTCCACTCATATCATACCATTGGAGTATACAAGTCAAATATTTCAATGAACTAGTCAATAAATGACTTTCTAAGGATATTACACGTGCAGGAAATTTTTATTCCATCATCCTTCAAAAGATTAAGAAAGCAGGTATAATATGACTATTCAATGATGTATTATAGTGTGAATGAAGGATTTCTCTAGATTTACCTTTTTGCATGGTGATATCACTATGTAACATGCCAGTTTATGACCACACTGTATAATCACACCATCATAAGAAATCTTTATAGGAAAGAAAACTTCTACTTACAAGAAAAAAAAAATACATAGTTTAAAAAGACAATTCTTCTAGCGCTTTCCGCATTTGAATTCTGTCCAAAGTTAAACCATATATCTTTCAATTAAAATGCAATTGCCCAGCCTACGACTTTATTCTTTCTTCATACACTAAACCTAGCATTATCCTCAAAGTCTCAAAGTATGTTGAAAGAGATGGGACATACCGAACTCCTTATGCTGTATGACAGCACACAGTGTTTCTTCATGCTTTGCCAACTCAAGTCCACAATGAGAAAACAGGAACCAAAAAAAAAAAAAAAAAAAAAAAAGCCACTTCTAAAAATAATGCCATTCATTCTAAATGTCCATTCATCCTCTTTATTCATGTAGAATTTATTCAAAGCACACTGTTATTTTGATTCATGGGAATTTTAATATGTTAGGACACAGCAGAATAAATTTAACTTTTTTCATGGTACTCCACCCCAGGCTTCAAGATTTTGCTACAAATGCCCAAGCTGACTTACCAGTGAAACCTATGACATCAAGAAAGGCTGTTGTTTCCAGGCTTGTTCTCAGTGAATCACACCATGACCAAACTACTCCGATTTCATTACCTTCTCTTCCCTTATTTTTGCTTTTCTTATTTTCTTCTATAAAACACTCATGACAAGATCTTTCTGAGCAATAAAAATCAGCTGAACTTTTTCCCCTTTAGCACAACTAAGTCTGGTTCTCTATTAGGAAAACACTGCTCTTCTCTTACTCAAAGGGGAAACTTCACTGTTCCATTTCATGAAATATGGTTTGGAACTCAGAAAACTAACCTCCCTGCCCCTATCTCAAACTCGTGTGTGAAAGTTTTGGTTCCCCAGATGCAGCAGAGTTCAGAGGTGGGGCTCTGGGGAAGTGACTGAATTCCAAGGGGCTTAAACTCAAAGGTAGAATAATCATTTACATATGCATAGATTAATGGGCTTCATGGGAAGGCTTTGTTATAGAAATCTCTCTATGTGTTTCTTTCTCTCTCCATCCCCCAGTCTCTCTCTTTGTCAATCATGAAGTAAGCAACAGTATCCCTTGCTCATCCACTGCATGACCCTTTCAATGTTCTTTGAACTATGGAATGGAACCTCTAAGATTGGGAGCCAAAAGAAATCTTGGCTTATCTAGGTTGATTTTCTTAGTCATTCTGTCAAGTGAGGGAACGCTGGTGAACACACATTTATCAAATATAAAAAAAAAAAAAAAATCAGAATCTTGACTGAGATCATAGGGATAGGATTGAATGAGGTCTGAATGAAGGGCAGTTAGAGTCAGCTTAGTATTGATGAGCATGACGTGTATCTGCAGACATCTGGGTATGTGTGCCGTGCGGATGGGAACAAGAGCACTGCAAGGAGAGCCAAGGCCCCTCTGCAACTGAGATTCTAATGAAAGTGTGTAATCTTATCAGACATTTCGCTCTATTAACAAGGCTAAGTAGTTTATACACGTGATCTTACTTAGCTTCCACATGAGCTCCTGGAACAGAAGCTATTGTTTATTTTTATAGGTGCAGTTTATGTTAGTCTCAAAAGGCTGCTCTAAAACCACACCATAAAATTGGTGACATAAAGCAACACAAATCTGTTCTTTCATAATTCTAAAGATTAGAAGTCTGAAAGCCAGCAGAGCCTTCTCTCTAGAGGTCTTTGGGAGGGGGGGGGGGCTGTTTTCTACAGCTCTCCCAGCTTTCCGTGTCTTAGCAATCTTTGGCATGTTGACCTCTAAGAATAGCCAGAGTCTGTCTGTCTTTATAGAACATTGTCCCTTTATATTGTCTGTCCTTGACATCTCTGACGGCTATTCTTAGTTGTCAGCTTGACTACATCTGGAATTGACTAAAACCCAAAACTGGAGGGCACGCTTGTGGGGGATTTTTGCCTAATTTTTGAACTGAGAGAGCTAATCTTTGAGGTAGGTAATCACACTTTTAATCAAGGTCTTTTGAGCTTTGAAAACTCACCTCTAATCTGGGCCACACCTTCTGCTGGAAGCCTATCTAATGATCTGCAAGAAGGAATCTTTTGCTTATAGCCTACTTGCTCTCGCCTGAATATCAAGTCCATCCCCACCCCACCCCCACTGGCATTAGAGCCTGCTTCTTTGGAATTCAGTTCTAGACTAAAAACCAGCTGAGAAATCCAGCCCCAAAGACTGAACTACTGACCCTTGAACCTTCCATTCTATAGATAGATAGATAGATAGATAGATAGATAGATAGATAGATAGATAGATAGATAGATAGATGGATAGAGGAGTGAGGGTCAATAAGATTCATTGTGTAAGTTCTGTTACTCCAGAGAACCCTGACTAATACAACAGCCCTCTGTGTGCTTACCACAAACTCATTATTCATATTAACTTTAGTTCTCATTGTATTTGTCAGCATGACTTAAGTTCATCTTAACTACTTGTATTTGTGAGATTCTATTTCCAGATAACTGTCATATTTCTGAGATTACAAGAAATGTAATTTTGGTGCAAGAAGGAATTACACAGCTATAGCTTAGCCAATATAATATTATTGAGGCACAAAAAGACTTCAGGTATTTATTTTTAATTTGAAAACATATATAACAAGTAAATAAATTTGTGATTTAATATACAGAACATGAGATTATTGAAACCTGGAGAATCAGTCTTGAAAAATAAAAGTATAAGATCCTTAAAAATAAAACTGTAACAAGTAAAGTATACTATTCACAACATATTCAATATAATGAAATATTAAATTAATAAATTACATGTACCTTAAAGTTTCTAGAATTTAGTAAATGTAAGGAGTTAATAAAAAATATTGTAAAAGACTATCAGATGTGGAGAATAAGGAAGAAAATCCTAACATCTCATAATATATATTAAAAAAAAGAAAATTAAAAGAATAAAAAAAGAGCATAATAACAACAGTTACAAGGACCAGCAATGCCTCACCCACAGCAAAGCTATTAGGGAGTAAAAGAATAATAGTTTCATTTGTTTCATTAACCTGAAGCATATATTAATATTAACCTAGAAGCATCAGTCCTTCCATGCTACATATTTTTTTCTATCATTTTCTTCTTCCATTTCAGTGTTCATGTTTCAGATGTGTGTGTGTGTGTGTGTGTGTGTGTGTGTGTGTGTGTGTGTGTGTTTTAAACAATAAGCAGTTAAGTTCTATTTCTCTCTCCCACTCTCCGTTTACTGCAACATTTCATTTTCTGCTTTTGTTTTTCGTAAGCTCCAAAGATTGGATGCAGAACCTCACACATGTTAATCAGGCACTTCCCCAATGAGCCCCACTCCTACCACATCCCCAGCCTCTAGTCCTTCCTGTAGGAAATGTAAGGACTAACTCGATTCGTTTTATATTATATTCCTGTTCATTTGCATTTGCTTCACCTGCTTGTACTCCTCTTGCACTTCCTTCTTTCCTTCAGTTTAACAAAATACGTCTCATTTTCTTTCCTCTGTTATCTTGTGGGTAGCACATCGTTTCTATTTCTTTACTGAATACCACAAGCTACACAATATTCACATTCTCAAACGAGGAAACCGACAAGCGCTGTGCCCAGCTCTTCAACTCCACAGCAGTAAGAACCTTCAGATGCTTTGAAAAGAAAGTGCAGGGTGGTGTTTGGCTAACCTCAGTCCAATTTCTTCAGATCTCAGTTCTCATAACTTGGCTGCCTGGGTACCTTGCCAACGCATTCAAGCACACTTCACATTTTCCCCAGCTTTGTGGTTTGTTCTCAGGATAAAGATTGGTTTTATACAATCTAATCTAAATTTCTAGAAACAAAGCCTTCCATCTAGAGTTGAATCCTAATAAGATTTTAGTTTTAAAAGATTAAGATTGAAAGAGTGGTTTTATCAGTGGAGAAAAAGGTTTTCCTTCCAAACTCATCGAAATTAAAGTAAATTGAATGAGAAAAATATTTTAGTCTATTTTAAAAGGCAATAAGCCTTTAAAAAGAAATGGAGTAAAAGAAACATGTTTTTTTAAAGTTTAAACGTTACAAATAAATTTCAATTTATAAAAAAGAAATACTACAGTAAATTAAATGTATCATTTGCACAAAAGTGGTTCACTAGATCTTTAATGATTGAAGAAGCATCCCCCAAGGGCATATATACAGAGTGTGGGAGTATTAAAATTGCAGGAAAAGATACCATACCCAACAAAGCAAAATAAAGGAGGAGTAATCACATTTGAATCAAACAAAATGGACTCACGGTGAAAGCATTATGGGAAATAAAATGTAATTATGTAACAATAGGAGGTAACAGTTGCCAGGAAAATGACACTATTTGGCATTTATATGCACCAACTAATATAAAAAGAAAAAAAAAGTAGTAGAAATATAAGGAGAAATTTGCAAAATTCTTTATTACCGCTAAATATTTTATTATGGCCTTTTGGCAATTTCAACAGATAAAGCTTTTAACAGATAAAGCTTTAAAGAAACAGAGTACTGCCCTAGTCAGGCTGTGTGAGGTTACAGTGCAGCAACAGATAGGCATTACCACTCCAGGGCTGATACAATGTAAGCTAGTTTCTCACCTGGCCTCAACAAGGATCAGAGGTTACTATAATCCCACAGAGCCAGCTAGGCCCTCTTCATTCAGCTCCCCATAACCTCCGTAGGCAATTAAAACACTCAAATGAATGGACAAATATTCCTCACTAGGAAAAAGATAATTCTTTGGAATTTAAATGGTCTTTAGAAGCCATTTGAAACATATAGAAAATGTAATTACATCTGAAAAAAAATTTAAATAGTATATAAATTAAATCAGAAATCAATGACAAAAAAATACAGACTAAAAGATATTCCCAAGTTTTGTAGTTAATAAATGAATTCCAAAGCATCCCATGACTGAAAATAAAAAGTCGGTAACATGAAAATTAAACTATTTCAAAAATTAAAAGGAAGAATTAGCAATACTACTACAATATAGCAGCCTTAGAAATAAACATATCACCTTAAATGAATAATAAAAGCGGAGTCATAAAAATTAATCAGCCAAGCATCTGTCTTCAGATGTTAGAAAAGGAGGGAAAATACCCTCAAATACCCCAGAGGATGATGAAGGAAATAGCAAATAATGAAGAAAAAAGGTGAACTTAATTTCTCAACATTCATAAACCTACCTTCTCATTCAGACTATTAAAACTGGCAAGATGCTGCAAAGACTGAAGAAGAAAGGGAAACACACATGCTCACACACAAATGGCCTTTCCACGCTACCAGAGAAGGGTTCAAATCAAGCGTCCCTTGCATTCTCATCATAACTTACAGGGAAAGACTCACAATGCAGCTTGACAAGGATCTCCTTGCAGTGAGAGCCCTGCTCTTTCAAACGAAAGGACAGGACGCTGTGAAGGAACAGTGATGCTACCTCCAGTCTGACTGTGAAGAAAGCCTGGCACCTGCTTCTCAGGGGTTTTTGTGTCCTTGAAAACCAGGCTGATACCACTGTTCCATTCCTCAGGAGCCCCAGCTACAGCAGAACTGCTGTGCTAACTCCCATCAAATTCTGACCAGTTTACCCTTGGAATTTACACTAACCAGGTCTAGGTGGCATTCGGAGACCCAGAGTTCAAGGACGCTATGATAACTTGCCAAAGAATGTTGCTAGAACTAGTTGATCTACAGCTAGGAAGAATTAAACACTGTTTATTTCGTTCATAACACTCACATACAAAGTATGCACGCATATATATTTCAGCTGAAGACTTCACTCAAAAAGTAGAAAAGAAAGACTCATCATCACTTACCTAACTGTGAAACCCAGGAGCTATAATAATTAATGACTTGCCTGTCAAGATGTGCATATGAGTGAAATAGTGGCATGGTTAGTATGGGAGAACCCAGTCTGATTGAATTTAAAGCCCCTATACAAAACAGAATTCATACCTCGTGTATTAACTGGGATAAAATACATTGGGTCTAAGGTCATAAGTAATTCAGGTGTCTCACTGTTCTTATACGACATATCTGCATGTTTTAGACACCTAGAATAAACTTCTCTCCAGTTCTTTAGAATCTACATCAGTGACTCATTTTGTCACAGTTAAAAGAAGGCTCACTCAAAGTTTGAATCGTAATGAAAGAACATTACCCTGGGAGAGGTACCATGATTTGAATATGAATTTTGTCCCTCAGGGACAAAGGAAAGAGGTTTGTCTTCCAGGATGGTGACTTTGGGAGGTGAAGTGGACCTTCAAGAGGTGTGACCTGAGAGAACATTGTAGAAGAGCGGAAGTAATACAAAAGTCGGAGGGCAGGGAGGACTGTCATGAAAAGGCTGCTGCCCAGACATGACATAAACCCTGGGCACGCAACATTCCATCGCGAAGAGAGGCTCCACCCTTTCCGGGGAGGCTATGGACTACTGATGGCTGCTAGGGAAAGGGGGGTTGTTTTCTTGGGTGGTTGTAGCCTCTGGGTGATTAGCTAAGGGGGTCCAGAAAAACGAGGACGAGAATACCAGAAGACCATTGGAGAACAAATATAATAAAAATACATTGGACACATGTATGAAACTGTCAAAATATTTTTTAATACTAAAAGGGAAATAAGGGTCCCAATGGGCGATCCTTAGATCCTTGGGAGCCTGTCCTTGAAAGAGGTTGTGGGATCTCGGCTGTGATATCTCTCTCTGCTCTTGTTCAAGGCTCGACCATTTGCTCCCTTGCACTCACCATGCTGGAACACCATCACCATAGAGTACATAAATTAAGACACCTCTCTTGAACTTGAACCTACAAAACTGTAAACCAAATACATTTTTCTTTATAATTTAGTTGCCTCAAGTTTTTTTTTTTTTTCTTCTTCTTATACTAACACAAAACTGAAGAATAAAGTCAGTGATGGGGTTTTTACTCTGTTCAAACCAATTTTTTTCTGACCATTCCTATATTTCATGTCTTGCCTAGCTTTCAGTTCCCAGAGTTAATTCTAACTCATTTATAAAGCTCTCCCTACTGCCTGGCCACAGGCAGAGAGCTGCTAGGCCTTCTGAACACCTGCTACAGGTAGGCTTCATCCTCACTGTCTACTATTTAGATTAGGTCTCATAGTTATTAAGAACTGGTGTCATATGTAGTACCTTCTTGGTGTGTATAAAACATACACAGAAAGTACTTTTAAACAAATAGACAAATAGATGCATGTCATTCTCATTTCACCCTTAAGGGAAAATTCTATGCCACGGTTACCTTTGTATCCTGACCTAAGTGTTGAAGTGATTAGTAAAGTCTGGTTGCCTTTATCTTTCATTCTACAGAGATGACTTGGCTTACCCCGAAATTAGAGCATCAAATGTTCACTAGTAGTTAATCTCAGCTGCAACAATTGCTGTCTAACTTTTCTTTCTTTTTTTTTTCTTGCCTCACCCCCACTCCATAATTTCACCGCCAGCATTCCTGCTAAGTAACACGTTAAGCATCTTGCTACAAAAGGGGAAAATGAAGGCATCAAGTCCACTTGATGACAGGTTCACTGAGAGCATACATTTGGATGAGGTGATTCATACAAAGTAAAATTTCCATGAGAGATCAGAAGCCTAGTATCTTATTGGTAGAGAAAATTGGATTTTAATGGAAAATGAATATGGTACATAGAAAAATTATGGAACAAACATGACCCTAAAGTATCCTGACCTTTAAAATCTGAGCAAAACACTTCTAAGCATAGTCTAAAAAATATAACATTTTTTGGTTCATTAGCTGATAAGTCAGTTTGAGGATCATTAGCACATGTATTTCTGAGGCTGATCCAAGAAAGAAATTACAGTTTCCATGGTGACAGAGTTCTGTGGGGAAATGAAAAGGCCATTAGATACTTTGCAGGCAAAATATCACTTCTGGAGTCTAATTTCCTTTGTCACCAAAGACAGTTTTCCTGTGGAGAAAGATCCAATAGCAAGATGGCAGTACCAGGGAGTCCCTGGACTGCATTCCTGAAAAGTAGATTTTGAAAGTTAAAATAGAGATTCTTTTTTTTTCCAGCTTTATTGAGCCATTATTAGCAAACAAAAATTAAGTGTATTCAAGACATACAGTGTAATATTTTGAGAGAATGTACATTCTGTAAAATTACATTAACGATCAACCTAATGGACATATCTATTACCTCAAATGTCACGGTTGTATGAACAAACCTGTATGGTGAGGACCCTGGAGTTCTAGTTGCTTCATAAAGTTTGTGATTTTTTTTTTTTTGAGAAAAAAGTCTTTTACTGTGTTACCAAGCTGGTCTTGAACTTCTAAGAGCAAGAGCAAGTCACCCTCCAGCCCATGCCTGGAGTTACACATACACCATAAGTATCTAGCTTTTTATTATTATTATTATCATTTATTACAACTTATTCATTTTGTATTGGGCTGTGGCCCCCTTTCTCATCTCCTCCCAATCACACCCACCCTCCCTCTTCTCCTCCTCTGCCCCTCCCTTGTAAAGCACTTGTAGAGGAGGTCCTCCTTCCC
Source organism: Psammomys obesus (assembly GCF_907164565.1). NCBI lineage: Eukaryota > Metazoa > Chordata > Mammalia > Rodentia > Muridae > Psammomys > Psammomys obesus. The sequence goes on from NW_026586662.1 coordinate 4,064,597, forward strand.
TTCTATCTGACCCTAGCTTATCAGGTCTCATCAGGACTGGTTGCACTGTCTTCCTCTGTGGCCTGGCAAGGCTGCACCCCACCAGGGGAGGTGATCAGAGAGCCAGCCACTGAGTTCATGCCAGAGAAAGTCCCTGCTCCCCTTACTAGGGAACCCACTTGAATACTGAGTCCATGGCTACATATGAGCAGGGGTTTTAGGTCCTCTCCATGCATGGTTCATGGTTGAGGTATCAGTCTCTGCAGGGATCCTAGGATCCATTTTTTTGGGGGGGGCTCTGTTGGTCTTCTTTTGGAGCTCCCGTCCCCTCCAGGTCTTTCTATCTTCCCCTTCTTTCATATAATTTCATGCCATCTGCTCAAAGTTTGGCAGGAAGTTGTCTCAGCCTCTGCTTCCATACCTCAGTAAGTAGAGTCTTTCAGAGGCCTTCTGTGTTAGGCTCCTGTCCTGTTCCTTGTCTTCTCCTATTCCCAATGTCTATCCCCTTTGTCCTTCGGAATGAGGATTGAGCATTTTCCCTAGCTGGAGCAATAGATACTCTTCATTTCCAGTCTTTCAGGTCAGGCTTCTATGTCTTGCTTGGCTAGCGTGTTATAAACTGTATTTGCCTTATTGCTTCCTCTATATTCCCTCCTACTTCTCCCCATCAGGAAATCGAATATTTCCTTCACAAAAATAACAGCAAACTGCAAAGTACATAGATTCATTTGTCATATCCATATATCCCTAAATGTGTAATTTGTGCCGAGTATGTCCTTGCCCCTACTGGGGCGATGGCAGATACATGTACATGATGGAACCTACCTATAGGTTGGTCATTCTGAAAGCAGAAATGATGAAAGCCATAAGAGAGAAAGGTCTCAATGGAAAAGTTCTACATAGATTAGACTTCAGACATGTTAAACAGTGTTTGGTGTAGACTTGTAAAAGTGCCTTCTAATTGCCTGATTTAATTGTCATCTGTTGTAAGTTGTTTTTAATATTTACAATTGATATATCTTCTGGCAAAGCTGCTGTTAATCCTACAGGGCTGTATAACCAAATCACCACACAGAGACTGGGTTTATTTAGTTAATTTAGAACACAATGCTGGGCAATAGTTACTCTCTCTTAAACCTCCAAGCCATCATACTTTCCTAACATTTAGATTTTACCCATTATACTTGCTTTTAGTGATATATTAGGTCCAGTCCATCTCTCCGTGTCAGTCCAAGACCTCTCCTCCAGCTCTCTCTCCTAGCTCTCCTCTCACCCCTTCTCCTCCCACTCATTTCCTGCCCTCTGGCTCCTCCCCTCTTTCTTGTCTTCTGGCTCCTCCCTTTGCACAACATTGTGGCTAGTTGTTTTATTTTGGCCTATTTACACACAGTTGAGACAGGATGCTCAGAGTAAGTATTACAATGCAATATTAGGATTGAAACCAGAGAGTGGAGGGAAGAAATCAGCATTTGAATGAACAAGGGTAAGGTTTCAAAAGAACATTATACCAACAGTCTTACTGCCTCTGTCTGCTCAACTAGGCCTAGCCTTGGAAACTTTAAGCCTCTATACAATCTAATCTAGGCCTAGAATGTTTTCAACTTCTGGGACTTACTGCTGAATACACTTACCCTTTCTAGTTCTTTGTGAACTCTCCAGCTGGTTCTACACAGCTGTTCTGGCTCAAACTCCTCTCTGAGCTGACTGATTCAATCTGGCTTCTCTCTCTGACTAAATTGTTCTGTTTGTCCTCATTCTAACTCTAGAAATCCTTTCTAGTCTTCTGCCTCTTCCCCATTCCCTGGCTCATTCTGTCTTTACCGGTGCCTAGCTTGTTCTCCAACCTTTCTCTGTAAAACTCTCCTGGTTTAAAAACAAACAAACAACAACAAAACAACACAAAAAAAACCTGCTTCTGGATTGCCAGGAACTCAACTCCACTACACTGCCCTCAACCCATTGACTCAGTGGAACTGACTGACCAGCACTGACATTTGCATGTCTCATGAGTGCTGGGATTAAAGGCGTGTACCACCACACCTATACCTAAGCTTTTCTATGCATGGAACTTGCTCGGTATCACATTGACCTTGAACTCAGAGACCCGTTTACCTTTGTCTCCTGGGATTAAAAGTGTGTCTGTGTTCAGGTGGATCACACAGACCTAGAAGGTCTTTGGATGTGATCTCTTGACAGAGCAGCCATTTTCTGAATTAAAATTCCTCTACATAGGTTTCCACTAAAGCAGCAGAAGGATGAAGGACAACCTGATCATCATTTTGAAGCGTGCCCCCTTTTTCTTGACATTTAGCAAGTTGCCACCCCTCATAGTGCAAGAGGCTGTCAGACAAGCTGAATAAACCACACTGAAATGCAGAGTAGCTGACTCCTTTTGGTGTCATCATAGGCAAGAAACAGAAGGAGAAAATAAACAGACCAATGTCATTTCCCTCTTTCTCCCAGTTATGCTGCCTAAACGTGATTTGTGGTCAAGGGTAGGTACCTAACAAATCAGCAGAAGTGTCTCTCAGTAGCTCTTCACCAGAAAATGACTCCAGCGATAAGACTTCACCATCATCAGTTGTTGTTCATCCCCAGTCATGTGCCTTTTCCTGTCATCCTCACTACCCAAGGTTCAACACTGAAACAGAGTATTGGTGCTTAATTCTGCCCAAGGCACTATCTTCTTGATGACAGTTAGACCATGGAACAAAGATGGACTGTAATTGTAAAGTCTGCTGAATACCCTGAGATGAAATTCTTCAGATACTATGTTAGCAGTGTAGGATGAAGGCAGCCTGAGTGCAAGAGACAGCGTTGTCTTATCCCTGAATAGCCTCCACGCAACACAACTGGGTAGAAAAACGGCCGTGGGATGCTGCATTTTTCTCTTTTTGCAAGAGAGCAATCATCTTTATCCTAAGGCAGATGCTGATTCTTAGTTTTTTATTCAGCAAATACTGTAGAGTCACCAAAGATGCAAAGGTGACAGACAAGGCTGCAGCTGTGAGGGGGGGGGGGTTAAGGGTCTGGCTGATGAGCCAGATTAGAGAGAGGTGCAGTCATATGTGCCTGAGGGAGGTGGATTCCCAGAATATGGGACGTCACCTAACTGAGCTAGCAACAGAAAAACAGGAAAAGCCTCATGTTTAGGATGAGTTTTGAAGGGCCATGGAAGACACCCAAATAAAGTAGGGGAGGCAAGAATTTTCTATAAAAAAAAAAAAGTGAGCCCAAGGGAGTACCAGGAAAATATTCTTGGCATAGAAAATGGCAGTTAGACAGAGACTTAAGCTTGCTAACTACATATTTTTGCACATATCATTTTATCTGAGTTTCATCGTTTATGTATAAAGAGAAGCAAATAACACTGTTCTGTAAGGAAGTTGTAAAATTAAATAAGATGATACATGCTTAGAGCTGTGGTATATAATTTTCAGGTAACAGTTATTCTTTAAGCCTTGAGAACTGGCAAATGATATTCTCAAGGCTATTTATAGACAAGAGCATTAAGTAAACAGCAAGGGGTTAGAAAATTCAACAACTTTCAGGTTTTTTTTTTTCAAATACAAATACAATCAGAGTGTGAGACACTAAAAAATTCTCAAGGCTTTTGGACTATCCATGTCCTTTAAACACTGTTTGTCCTCTTTATTTTGAAATGAAGCTTTGTTCATCTCTTAGTTTCATCCATATCTGCATTCTGAGGACGAGTCTGTTTGAAGCTTACCAAGTCATAAGAATCACACATCCTTTTCCTTGCCAAAGGAAAAGATTCTGTCAAACTCCAGCACAGCTTGAGCTCAGATGGAATAGCCTTTCAATTCTGAGCAATTTTTCAATTTGAATGGAAGATTCATATCTCCTCAAAATTCAATATTTTCCAAAGAGAAAAAAAATGCAACGAATGAGTCTCTTTTTACTTCACACATAAGGATGAGACAAAATGGCTGTTTAATAACAAAACCATAATTCATACCAGATTACCAAAAATGTGTTTGCACATATTTAAGGATTACAGATAAATCCAATTTGTGAAAAATATGTTCCTCACTTACTCATCCTTCTTTCTTTTAAGTGTAGATGGGTGTCACTCCTACCCTCCTTAATAGTCCTGTAGAATTCAGGACTATTAACTCCCTGTTCCAAGGGAGTTGACAAATCCTCTTTCTCATGCAATGGCTGCAGGATGGAGACCTGAGAAGATGCTTGTGGTGACATGCTCACAGCACTTCACAATCTTCACAGCCTCCTGGCAGAGCTACAGACAAATCTTCCCAGGGTGCATGTGGAAGAAGAGACTTTGTGGAATGATCAAGTCCTTTTGGCAATCTGTAGCCACTGACAACCTCAATTTGATTCCCACAAATGTGAAGCATTAGGTCCAGCGCTCTAGATTCCACACGCCTCCCCCAAAGTTGTGAAAGTGGAATTAAGCATTTCCAGAGCTTAATTCCATGGGCACATAAGGGCTCTAAGAGTAGTGAACAACTCTCAATTATACTTCTTTAGAAGGACATAGAGAAGACTTTTGGAAAACTGGCTGTGAACTATGACACATAGATTTTCAACTATCTCTGGTCAATTATCTACTACCTATCAACTACACTCATGAGTGGGATAAGAGTCGAGGGCATATCATCTATAGAGAGCTGACCAATTCCATCTGGCTCATAGTGGCTTCAAAATAAAGCAAGACCTTTGATTTCCCTTTGAGTTTTTAATTAAGCAGCAAAAAATAGTTATTTCAAATATTTATTTGTCAAGTGCCAACCATGAACCAAAAAAATGAAGAAGAGATACTGAGAATAAGATGTTGAATATATATAGTCCCCATCTATAAATAGTTCTTTGTGTGATGTAGAAGAGTAACTATTTTTAGATACGTGTTGTGAACTATAAAAGTATCAAGTATCATTGTGGTAAAAATGAGGTGTGTGTGTGAGTCAGATCTTAGAGGTTGAGGAAAAGGTTTTCAAATGAAATTCATTTTCATCTACAAGGATGGAAGAGACCAGGCTGATTAAGAAGCAGAAGTTGCTCCACACAGAGGGAAGAATATATGTATTAACACACAGAGAAGATAAGAGAATGAGCAGCTAAGGAACTAAGCATTTCAATATGACTGTAGGGGACAGTATAAGAATTGGGGCAATATGGTAGAGCTGGATATTGAGATAGCACTCTTCCTAATTTTCTGAGAAAGCACCAGATTGATTTCCAAAGTGGTTGTGCATGGTTACATTCCGAAATATGTTCAACTATACAACAAGGACATTTGCTCAACCATGTTCGTAGCAGCTCTATTCATAATAGCCAAAATCTGGAAACAACCTAGATGTCCCTCAATGGAGGAATGGCTACAGAAATTATGGTACATTAACACAATGGAATACTACTCAGCTATTAAAAACAAGGAAACCATGAAATTTGCAGGCAAATGGTGGGAACTAGGAAAGATCATCTTGAGTGACATAACCCAGAAACAGAAAGACACACATGGCATATACTCACTCATAAGTAGTTATTAGCCACATAATATAAGATAAACATACTAAAATCTATACAACTAAAGAAGCTAAACAACAGGAAGACCCTAGGAAGATGCTCAATCCTCATTCAGAAGAAAGCAGGAGAAGACAGGGAACAGGACAGGAGCTTAACACAGAGGACCTCTGAAAGACTCTACTTATTGAGGTATCAAAGCAGAGTCTGAGACTCATAGCCAAACTTTGGGCAGAAGGTATGGAATTATATGAAAGGAGGAGGAGATAGAAAGACCTGGAGGGGACAGGAGCTCCAAAAGGAGACCAACAGAGCCAAAAAGTCGGGCCCCGGAGGCCCTGCAGTGACTTATACCCCAACCAAGGACCATGCATGGAAAGGACCTAAACCTCCTGCTCTGTAATCCATAGACTCAGTTTCCAACTGGGTGCCTTAGTAAGGGGAGACGGGGCTCTCTGTGGCATGAACTCAGTGGCAGGTTCTCTGATCACCTCCCCCTGGTGGAGTACAGCCTTGCTAGGCCACAGAGGAAGACAATGCAGCCAGTCCTAATGAGACCTGATAGGCTAGAGTCAGATAGAAGGGGAGGAGGACCTCCCCTATCAGTGGACTTGGAGAGGGGAATGGGAGGAGATGAGAGAGGGAGAGTGGAATTGGAAGGGAGAAAAGGAAGGAGGGAAGAAGGGAGCTACAGCTGGGATACAAAGTGGATAAACTGTAATTATTATAAAAAATAAAAATTTAATTAAAAAAATGAAAACAAAAATCACATGATATGTTATGGTTTGAAATATTGACACGTGTTTTAAGCTGTTCTTTTTTTTTTTTTTTTTTTTTTTTTTTTTTTTTTTTTTTTTTTT
>NW_026586662.1:4071040-4200716 GCF_907164565.1 Psammomys obesus
TTTTTTTTTTTTTTTTTTTTTTTTTTTTTTTTTTTTTTAAGTTTGGTGAGCTTTGGGTGGTGAAGTCCACCTAGAGGAAGCAGGTGGCTGAGGTGGGCCCTTCAGAGTTTGTGGTGGTTATTTATTATTTATTGATATGTCATGCCTTCCCTGCCTCAAACTGTAAGGCAAAAACAAACAAACAAAAATCTTCCTTTATTAGGCTGCTATTGTCAGGTATTTGGTTACAGCAAAAAAAAAAGTAACTAGTCCAGAGTTGTATTATCCCTGTGTGCTTCCTGTCCCCCTCTGCTTCCTGGTCAACTAAGATGTGAACAGCTCTCTCCCACCACGTGTTCCTTCGAACAGTATCCAGACTGAGCACCTGAGGCCAAGTGAACTTGAACTCAAGTCTCTGCAACTGTTAGTCCAAATAAATCCTTCCTCCTTCAAGTTTGCTCTCAGATTTTTTCCCCCCGTTGGTTCAAAAATCACTGATACAAATAGGTACCTGAACTGTGACACTGACAGTGAACATGGACAGAGATGCATAAACAGGATAGATAACTAGAATGTGAAGGCCTAATGACTAATTGCAAGGAATAATGGAGTCAGATGAATTGAGAATGAGACCTAGGTTTTTAAATTAAAAAGTTAAGGGGTGCCATTCATTAGAAGACCAGGAGAGGCAAAGCTGAAAATAGTCAGTTAGTTTAGCATTTAACATTTAACTCGGGAATCAAAATTTTTTAAAATCTAGTAAGAAGTTGTGAATATAGATTTTTTTTAACCTTGAGAAATACAGATGTCACTGATTCCTTGCCTTACTTGCAGTAGTTAATGTCATGTTTGAGTGGAATCACTGAGGTCCATGTGTGCAGTGTAACGAGACCATGACAAAACAAAGGGAGAGCAACAATTAAGTGATCACTCGGGAAATCAGAGATATCAAAGTCAGAGCAGAAAACTTACCCAAGAGAGGAAAAACTCAGAAGCCAAGAGTTTCATAGAGGAGGGTTCAGTCCAAGATGCCAAATGCTACAGGGCGGTCAAGTGAGATAAGCTCTGAGAAGTATCCACTTGACTCAGGGTTTTCTCGGGCCAAGATGACAAGTCCCAGTCCAAAAGTATCATCTCAGTAGACGCTGGGAATATAGTTCCTCAACTTTCCACATTAGCAACGAACACACTGGGTGACTTGATATTCATAACTGAGACAAATTGTCAGGTCGCACGGCCACAAATCTCTTTGACATTAATGTTTTGAAGATAAACCTGAAAACTGAACTTTTTGTTTGAGCAAAAGGAGCTTGAGATATTTTCATTTTCCTTCTCTGTCAAGTAGTGAGCCAACGCTTGGGCATTCTTCAATCAGGGATGTAATAAATTAATCTACTCTTTAGGGTGGGGTATCCCAGTAGTCTCTCTTGCTACACGTTCTTGCTGTGAAGTTCAAGTAAAGTTCCCGAGGAACTGTGATTTAGGAAACTTCTACATTAATAAGTATATTAATATTTATGTAAACATATTAATAAAGAAAGCTCTTTGACAAGTTGGCTTCTGAGAGATGCATGTACAATTTTATGATTAGCTAAAATATGTGATCTTTGATACAGAGCTGTGTGAGGCATATTCAATATTGGTGGTAACTAAATTAGTAAAATAGAGCATGTTTTTTCCAGAGAGTTAAAATATTTTTCTTTATGTATCTTGGCACTTATTCTGTAAGTATAACATATAGCTCCGGCAAGAGATAAGTATAGTTCTCAACTTTTCACACACAGAAGCTATTAATGTAAGCCATTATTTCCTCCTAACTCAGTATGAAACTGCCCTCAAAAATTATGAGAGCACATAGGAAAATGTGTCTTCTGCCAATTTTTTTCATCTAACATTCCAGTTCTACTGACAGTAGATGATCTTTATCTATTTGAGATGGCTCAGGAAATGTCTTATGGATCCAACATGTCACAACTAATTGGAGTCATTCAGCTCATCAAGGAATTCCACGCAGTTACATAAGCTTGCAATTCGACCTTTGCAAAAGGAGTGAAAATGTTAGTTACACATTTGGAAATAAGTGTGATGCCATAATTCTCTCTCCACAAAACCCTCATGCTGCCAGCTTTCCACAAAAGCATTATCAATGGTCCAAACAGTTCATAAATTATGTATACTTAGTTGAATTTATTTAGTGTACAGTACTTAAAGTTATCATTGCAGTAAGAGTGTCTACTTTGATGTCAGCCCTCTTACATTGTTCTCACAATTAGCTCACAACATTTTTATGGCAAGTGATTGGTATACATTGGACCTCAAGGCTCACTTTGCTCCACTGGAGCTGCATTACAGATTGAATAGAAAAGCTTTGTTCTCCCTAGCCCCTTGCAGACACACTTTCAGGCTCTGAGTCTCTGAATCAGACTGTTAAATTAATCCAGGTAAAACCATGAAGTATTAGTATCTCGGTGACGGGCATGGTGTTTTGAGAGTCCTTCCATTCTGCTGCAAATTTAAGAATCTCTTTTTTCTAAATCTGAATAGTACTGCGGTTTTCTTGTGTTCCACATTTTCTTCTGCCTATTGAAAACTAGCAGGCATGCTCAGTGTTTTCATACAGTGGATACAGTGAAATAGTGCTAAAAAGAACATGAGTGCTCATATCTCCTTGAAACCCTTTCAGTTGAGGCTGCTTAATCACATGGAAATCCTGTTCTTGGTTTTTTGAGGAAACACTGTGCTGTCTTCCATAGCAGCTGGACCATCTTTCATTCTCAGCAATAGTATGCCAGAATTTCATTTTATTCATGCACTCAACACCCATTTTGCTCTTTTTAAATATTCATGCGAGAAGGTATGATAATAACATAGTATCATATTTTTTATTTGCTTCTCCTCAAGGATTAGTGACACTAATTGTGCTGGTTTGAATAGACCTCCAGAGAATCATATATTTGAATACTGAGTCATTATTTAGTGGCATAGGGTTAAGAAACGTGGCCTTGCTGGGGTAGGTGCTGCCTTGTTGGAGGAACTGTGTCACCAGGCTTTGAAGTTTCAAAAGCCTAAAACAAGCTCAGTATCTCTATCTCTTTCTGCTGCCTACAGATCCAGATGTAGAACTCTCAGTTCCTTGGCCAGCCCTATGTCTGCATGGGTATGGCAATTCTTCCCACCATGACGACAATTGACTAAAGCTCTGAACCTGTAAACAAGCTTTTCCTTATGAGTTGCTGTGGTCGTAGCATCTCTTCATAGCAATACAACACCAAGACACTGATTTTTAGCTTAGTTTTATTGTTCATGACAGTTTGGTGGGTTTTTTTGCTTTTCTCTCCTAGTAAAATACTTAGGCATTCTGGACATTGAGAACAAATGAGCACGTGGGTACAAACCATTTTTCCACTTTCACTGTCAACATTTAGTCAAACACTATCAATAACAGCAGATGCCCTTTACTGATTAATATGTAGCTACAACCCTAAGGGGGCTTCCTGTTACAAGGGCTTGGTGTATGAAACACCCAAGACTTTAAAAGCACGAAATAACATACTTCCAACTCACTCAGCAAGCATCCCACCTTGAACTCTACAGCCCACACTACTAGGCTCTCGACAACATTATACTGCAGTCTGCATGGAAATGTTGCTTCTCTTCTGTCTACTAAATAGCCGCTGTCAAGTTAAGACAGGCATGTTCAAATCCACATAAGATACCCAGCTTCTGTTAAATGCTAGGTGCCCACAAGTGTTTTTTTCTTCCGAACTTCATTCTGACTATTTGCTCAGCCCATGATGTGAAATTAGGTTACTGCAGACAGACTTATTATGCATCCTTCCCATCCAAGAATAAGAGACGCTTCCTTTGATGTTGTGAAAGTGTGTGGAACAAATTAACATGACTGGCAAATCAGTGCTTCCTTCAACACAGTTGCATTTTCCATGGGAGCATGCCCCATTCATTCTTTCAGCAAGCCTTGCCAGGTGCCAATAACTGAACCTACACTTGCTCTGGGGAAAACAAAAAAGAGGGTGAAAACTGTATCTTCGCTCTTTTAAAAGATAGTTTCTCATCAGAAGAGGGAATCAACTTACCTAAAAAAAAAAAAATCAATGCCTGTATACAAGAAAAATACAGAATAAGGAAGGAAATGGCCATATTTCAAGATGTAGGAGACTTTTGTCTCTCGTCTCAAGACAAAGATGAAAGGAAAGGCTTTGGCTTTTGATTTCCTGACCACTAGCACTTCCATGTCTCTGAAGTTTTTAGAGTCAGAAACAGGCCACAAATAGGAGAAAGTGGCAGAGTAGGAAGCAATGTTTAGTTGTCCTGGTAACTGTGACAGGTCTCAGCCTTCAGCCAATGGTAACTAACATTTTACAGTCTTCTGCAGAACTCTACACAATTAAACTTCATTTTAAGTGACTGCATTACCCAAGTCATTCCAAAGAAAGAATGAGTGAGCCAGTAGCTATAGCTGGCAGACAGAGAAGGGAAAATGTGCTCTGAATACTCAGTGCGTCACCACACAGACATAATCAAGAGGGTGCCAGTTCTGCTGGAACCGTGTGCCAAAGCCCCAGCTCAGAGCAGGGTCGGGTTTGCACTGAAGGTAAAATCTCCTCCCAGCTGTGTCAGATGAATGGTTAGGATTCCTCCTACTGGTAATCAAGGACTAAATGCTCATGGTTCTGAAGTTCTAGGTCTGGCTTCCAAAATATACAAATCCATAGTCCCATGTGGCTGACCATTGAAGGTCCCACTCAGATGTTCCAAACTCATGCCAGGACTGTGTTATTCCATACTCTCATTCAAGTCACATTTCAGCTGAGATTGTGTATTGGCCCGTTTTGTAATGTGGCTTAACGTGTGGCAAGATTCATCTACATACTTCTTGTTTTACCCATTGTTGGATTCAAGATGGAGTGTGAGAAATAGGTTCATGGTATGGATGGTTGGGTCCATAAATCAACATGTGATAAATCAGTCTAACTGAGTTATTCCCCAGAAACAACAAAGTAGCTCATTATGGCAAACACAAACAAAATGGGAAAGTGTATGTCCGTTACCATAGCATAACAATTGCATCCTTTCCCCATGAAAGAACAGATAATAAGAAAGGATCCCTTCTTTCTAAATGCAGATAAGAAATGAATGCATTGACACTTCAGCTTTTACACTTTCAAGCATAAAAATCTAAGAATTTATCAAGAATGAAATAAGAATATTATAGAGATGGTCCAACAGGAAAGAGTGCTTCCTGATCCTCCAGAGGACCCAAGTCTGGCTCCCAAAATCCACATCAAGCAGATCACAGCCACCTGTAACTCCAGCTCCAGGGACTTCAGTACCATCTTCTACTCTCCATGGATATCTACACACACGGCATATACTCATTCAGACACAAACACATAAATAAAGATAAGTCTTTAAAAAATCTTCATGCATAGTAATTCAGTAAGGATCTGTATCTTATGTTTTTATTTATGTGTGCAGGTCCATAGGTTGGCCTCTAGTGTTGGCCATCGGGAATTGTCTAGCTTTCCTCTTGAGACGAGTCCTTTGCTGGAGCTTGGTATTCATACAGTAGGCTAGGTTGGCTGTCAGAAAACAAACAAACAAACAAAAAAAACAGCAATCCACCTGTCTCTGCCTCCCCAACAATGAGATCACAAACACATGCTATCACATCTGACTTTTTACACGGGTGCTATAGGTTGAACTCAGGTCCTTGCACATTCATAACAAGCACTTTGCTGACTGAGTCAGCGCCCCAGTTTCAAGAGTATATATTTTAAACAAGTGTTCAAAGTGCCATTGTCCTGTTGCTTATCAGGCACTGTAAGATGTATCATTTATGGGACAAAAGAACTGCCAAAATACCTTCAAACATCACCATGTATGTGTTGCCTGTTCGTGGTTCTCTCTTTCCTGGTGGGTGATAATGGATAAAGTGTTAGATGTGCTTTACGTCATTGTATTAGAAACGTTGAGTAATAAGTGGATGACGACCACCTAACAGTAGCCTACTACAGACATGAAACTGGAGGTCAGGAAAGAAGGTAGAGATGCTGCATAACCTATTACCTAGAAAATTAAAAATAAAAGGCTTTCCAGACGCCATAGCCTCTCATCAAAGCAGAGAAATCTGAATTTTGTTTCTGTTGCTGTCACACTTTCAACGTACAAATGACAAATATTTGCCCTGTGCATACAAATACATGATAATAGAGAGAAGTTTGGCTATTTAGGAAAACAACTGCCAGGCACTTTTTCCAGTGAATAAAAACATAGCATCCAAATTAAAACGACCCTGAGATTTCACCTTACACCCATCAGAATGGCTAACATCAAAAACTCAAGTGACAGCACATGCTGGAGAGGATGTGGAGAAAGAGGAACCCTTCTCCACTGCTGGTGGGAATGTAAACTTGTACAACCACTTTGGAAATCAATCTGGCGCTTTCTCAGACAAGTAGGAATAGTGTAATCTCAAGATCCAGCTATACCACTCCTAGGCATATATCCAAAAGATGCTCAAGTATACAACAAGGACATTTGCTCAACCATGTTCATAGCAGCTTTATTTGTAATAGCCAGAAGCTGAAAACAACCCAGATGTGCTTCAACGGAGGAATGGATACAGAAACTGTGGTACATTTATACAATTAAATATGACTCAGCAATTAAAAACAAGGAAATCATGAAATTTGCAGGCAAATGGTGGGAACTAGAAAAAATCATCTTGAGTGAGGTATCCCAGAAGCAGAAAGACACACATGATATATGCTCACTTATTAGTGAATATTAAACATATAATATAGGATAAACATACTAAAAGCTATACAACTAAAGAAGCTAATCAAGAAGGAGAACCCTGGGTAAGATGATCAATCCTCATTCAGAAAGGCAAAGAGGATGGACATCAGAAGAGGGAGAAAACAGAGAACAGTACAGGAGCCTACCACAGAGGGCCTCTGAAATGCTCTACCCTACAGGGTATCAAAGCAGAGGCTGAGACTCTTAGCCAAACTTTGGGCAGAGTGTAAGGAATCTTATGAAAGAAGGGGGAGATAGACCTGGAGGGGACAGGAATGCCACAAGGAGAGAAAAAAGAAATCTGGGCACAGGGATCTTTTCTGAGACTGATAGTCCAACCAAGGACTAGTCACAGAGAAAACCTAGAACCCCTGCACAGATGTAGCCCATGGAAGCTCAGTGTCCAGGTGGGTTCCCTACTAATGGGAACAAGGACTGTCTCTAACATGAACTCAGTGGTCTTCTCTTCGATCACCTCCCCCTGAGGGGAGTGCAGCCTTACCAGGCCACAGAGGAAGACAACAGAGCCAGTCCTGATGAGACCTGATAGACTAGGATCAGATGGAGGGGAAGGAGGACCTCCCCTATCAGTAGACTGGGGAAGGGCATGGGTAGAGAAGAGGGAGAGTGGCTGGGATTGGGAAGGGATGAGGAATGGGGCTACAATTGAAATACAAAGTGAATAAACTGTAATTAATAAAAAATTAATTAATTAAGAAAAGAACAGAGCATCTTTGCTGCATGGTCTAGATAGCTGTAAGATAATAGGTTCTCAACCTTCCTGATGCCATGACCTTTTAATACAGTTCCTCATGTTGTGGTGACCCCAACATAAAATTATTTTGTTGCTACTTCATAGCTGTAATTTTGATACTTTTATAAATTCTAATATAACTATCTGATGTGCAGAATATCTAATACGTGACCCTCGAAGGAGTCACAGTCCACAGGTTGAAAACCACTGGTATAGATGGTCTTTTCTTTGTCACCTTGTTGACTTGTTTTGGATAAGATGAGAGAGGGAGGGTGGGGTTGGGAGAGAATGAGGAAGGGGGGCTACAGCTGGGATACAAAGTGAATAAACTGTAATTATTATAAAAAATTAAAAACATTTCTATGACAAAATACAAGAAAGACAATACACTTAGCATATGGTTGAAATGCAAAGTCAAGGAAAGAAAAGTGCTTTTTTAAAAAATTGGGGGAAATCAGAGGAAAAATGTGCATGCTCTCAGAGACATGCAGAAAAAGAAAGGATCCACTCGTGGAATTGGCATCAGTGTAAGCCTCATGGAGAAAAGTGAGCTAGTGAAAGTCTCTGGTTTAAAGGAACTGAAACTAAAATAAAAAAAAAAAGCAAGATCAAATCTCCTCATTATAACATATAGTACAAAAAAAAAAAAAAAAAAGAACCTGAGATACTTTTTACAAGAACAAAGGGCCAATAATGCTTACAACAATGTCCAGCACCTTTAGTCATCAGACAAATACAAATAAGAAACATCTCTGCTCCACCTCATCCCCATCAGAAGAGCAGTAATCAAGAAAATAATAAATACCAGTGAGAATGAAGGATACTTGTGCATGGCTGGTGATAGTACAGGTTACTGCAGCCATTCTGTAAATCAGTACGGAGGATCTGAAAAACAAAAAACTGAAATAAAAACACCGTGCCATCCAGCTTTGCTACTCCCGGGGGCACACCTAATAGAATCAAAGCGCTTCCTGCATTCCCTTGTTATCTCGGCAGTATTCGTAATAGCTAAACTATGAGATTAGCCCAACTGCCCGTCAACAGGTGGATGAATAAATAAAATGTCAGAAGCTCTCAAAAAGATTGAAAGTATTTTTTTTTGTTTTTGTATTTTTTGTATTATTTTTTGTATTTCTCTTTTTGTAAGAGAATATAAAAGTAGAAACATGACTCTTAGAGAAAACAGATAAGTGTATAAGGCAGGGTAATACAACATAAATACAATAAAAATATTTTTATATGAAAATATAAGAACAAATGCATTATATTTTCTATTGTTGTCATAAAATGAATAAGCAGTGTTCAAAAAAATGAGTCTGAACACTGCTAAGGCCTAACTCTCATCTGCTATTACAAGTATTTTGAAAAACAAATAATATTATAGAGAAATCAAAGGAAACAAACACTTTCTAAATCAAGTCGGTTGAAAGTGAGGTAGTCTTTAGAAGATAAGTCATGTGAGAATCAAATAAAGAAAAAAACGACAATGAAAGTAAATACTCGTGATAATGATGTTGCAAGACCCCAGAATTTGTAGAACTCTTGGGGGGGGGTGACCATGAAATCCCCAAAGTACGTGAGACAATTGTATCTGTTTCAGCAGATGGGATAACCTCAACTCACAACTGAACTCCTTAAAAGCATTTTTGTATCTTTATAATTCCCCTTCTACCTCCCACATACACAACTCTGGTCTTGAATGTCATTACCCAAGAGAGGATGGAAACATGAGGCCTGCTCACAAGGGTAAAAGCAACATGATTGTATGTGCGTGAAATAAATGCACAAAGGGATAGAAGGATGAAAAATTAGAGGATAGAGATAGATAGATAGATAGATAGATAGATAGATAGATAGATAGATAGATAGATAGATAGATAGATAATCAATGTCCTTCCCAATAGGAGTGATCAGAAAAGATCGACAAAGTGAAGTCCCAGCTCAACCTTACAGGACAACTAGAATTAGAATGATTTGTTGAAACTAAGAGGCAGGGAAGCTCAAATCACAAAGGAAAGTTAAAAAAAAAAAAAAAAAGACATGTGGGGCACTTCAGGGGTAGACTGTAGATGGACAGCAAATAACACTGAAAAGCATGGGACGGTCTGAGTCAACACTAAAGGACCCACTGCAGGGTGGGGCTATGGATTCTGTGTGGTCTTACAGACAAATCTATACACATATTTGAAGGGTCTCCAGGCCTTCATCTCCTGAGAGCCCATCTGGAAAGGTCATTATGGCATCCAGACTTGCAAACAATACTCAGCTCCATCCAGATCTCTGTGGAAGATTAGAGGTCATGAGGCCTGTAGTTCTGACTTCTGTTATTTACCAGGAACACCAAGCTTCAGCCCATTTACCAAAAAAAAATGCTTCAAGTCCAAGATTCCCACAGCTTCTCTACACACAAAGCACAGTCTTTAAGAGTAAATTGGATCACACATATGAGTAACAATGCCTTCCGGATCAAGGAATTACCAAGCCCCAATGGTGTGTGGCCAACACTTCTGTCAGGCCACCAAGGGGAGAGGAAAAAAAAGTGTGACTAATTGCAATTAGACAGAACAATGACCCAGGAACACCCTTTGTAGGAGGGAGAAAGCTGATGTTGAGAGTTTGCTCTCAAGAGAATATGTATCCAGTCTCTTTACTATTTCCATGCTTCTGACTTCCCAGGCCCCGGCTTCTTGAATTCTCTTCTATGTTTGCAGAGCTACTCTTTCTTTTCCTATGCTCACAGAACCACCTCAACAGCATCCTGTGCACTCATTTCTGATCCCCAAGCAGCCCTCCAAACAGTGAAAAAAAAGGTGATTACCAAAGCCCATGTGAAGCAAACCATTTTAGGAATGCATGCCATCTGACCTCAAATTGCTCTAGGAAAAGCTGAGATTGTCACTTCATCACAGGGTACCTGGTAAAGAAAAGGAGAAATTCCAAGCAGGGCCTTGCTTGAGGTTCTGTTTGTGGGAAGCAAGTTAAGCAGTGTAGAGCTGATCATATTGGTGTCCCGTTACCTCGGAGCCTTGCTTCTTGCTCAGAGCCAAGCAGACTGTCCAACTGAGTTGTTTTCTGTTTTCAAGAAAAGTTCTGACCATGGAGCCACAGTGTTTTTGTTGGTCATTAACACTGTCTGCCAAATATCTCTGATTTTTCCAAGACATGCAATGCAGTAAGATTTCATTCCCCTGTCTCTTATTTGTTTTCTCTTACCCCTTGAGTTGCTCTTGTGATTACCTTTGTCCATAAAATATAAGAGATATCATTCACAGTCCAGGTAGGGACTTTCAAAGTAGACACATGTTTTCCCGTTGCAGTAAATCTTGTGCTTCACTGGCTTGAGGCAGTGGACAGAGATGAGAAGCAGAGCACCCTCCTCCTTGGCTTAACCATACCAGAAACACACCAGGAAAGGAAATACACCTATGCCATTGAGATTTCAAGGGGTTTTGATCCTGCAGCATTTGCTGGTCTGTCTAAATGGCTCCAGATGTTTCTTACAATACTGACCCCCCCCCCTCCAAACTATCACAAATTACTCAGGCAAGTTTCCTGAATTTGAGGAAATCACAATGCTCAACACATCTGGAGTACAAGAGATAAGGCTTGCATGAGAAAACCACCTTCATGAGCATGGCATCTACCTGCTAGATAAGTATCTTAGTTTCTTTTCTATTGTTTTGCTGAAACACCATGAACAAGCAAACTAATAACAGAAAGTATCTGGGTGCGCTTACAGTTTCAGAGGGTTAGAGTCCATGATTATGGAGCGAATGCATGGTGTGGGGAGCAGAGGAGACCCTGAGCATGTGACGTTGTATGTGGATGTGTGTTGTTGACATAAGCCCTCCATGTCGAGAATTCTAGCCTCAGACACAGGAAAATAGCAAAGCCTTCCCTGTTAGGGTGAGACTCAGGGGGGATGGCAAAGCCTTTCTCTGACCCATTGTGTGTGTGTGGGTGTGTAGTTGTGAGTATATTTGCGCATATGTTTGGGGAATATAGACAATTGTGGAGACCTTAAATTGACTCTGAGCGTCTCCCTTCATTCCTCTCCATCTTACACATGGAGGCAGGCTCTCTCCCTAAACTGATTCACTGATTTGGCAAGTGTGCTAGGGCAAGTAGGTAGGAGGACTCCCTGTCTCCAGCTCATATGTGCTCTGATCACACACCCACCAAGCTTTGGCTTGGATTCCTGCATGGCAAGCACCTACAGGCTGAGCCATCTCATACAGCCTAATGTAGTGTCTTTTCATATTCATATTTAAATTCAAGGGACTAAGGATGGATGTTAGACAGAAGAGGGGGGTTAAGAGTGCTACATTCCTTGCCTTATACAAATGTAAAACAAATGTTCCCCTAGAAAATCCCAGTGTTCACCAAATATCTACCTCCGTCTGTAGGGAAGATAATGGTGAGGATTGAGGAAGCTGTGATTGTACTGGGAAGTTTTCTTTGTAATTCCAAAGTGTTCTGATAACACTGTATATAGTGTTTTTTATACTAAACTTTTATAAGTTGCCATGATAATAGTGTCTTAGCATAATAACAGTAAAGTAACTAAGACCCAGCCTTGTTTTTCATGAGTGACATTCTCAGGCTCCGCTTGGGAACCTGGGGTGCCTCCAGTTCTGGGACAATCCCAGCCATAGACACTGCTTTCATTCCAAAGGCTGAAGCCCTTGGGGTTCTTCATAATTCCCAAGTTTACTAGCAAAAAGGCTACAGTGTCCACACACAAAAGCCGCACATGCTCTTGAAGAGTTCCGTGATGAGTCATATGTCACATTTGGAGCTGGAGTTCTTGCTGACCCCATGCGTTCCTTCTACATCCGCTGATTTTTTTGAAGTCTGTGGTGGCTTTCAAGTAGTAAACCCCACAGCCTCACTTGCCTCTTCAAAACTCCTGTGACAGATAGATTTATATCAAATATTCTAATGACTTCGTGATTCTTAATGTAATGTTTTGTTTGAGTCAAAGAGTCATGGGACATATTGAAGAATTTTAGAAAGGGGGGGGGTTTCACAGGATTGAAAAATGATAGATATATACACTACTCTGCTGCAAATGGCTCTCTGCTTTCCAGAAGCAGGCTTGGAGCATGGCCTTCTCTGGATGTCCTGTATAGCTCACAAATATATATACAGATACTCATGTGGATGCACTTACTGCTTATTGCACTACAGATGATAGACGGGTGAAACTAATTATATCTGGGTCAACATCTGGCTTCCATTATATGTTGGATGCTACAGCAAAGAGCAGAATTCCAAGATAAAAACTGCACTCTTATCTCAGCCATGCTCTCTGCCTCTGATCACACACTTAAGAGTCTCACAGGGAAATGCATATGCATTGATCACCTCAATGGGTCGTAATGCATGACAATTTCACATTGTTCTGTAACTCATTTTTGCCTTTTACATCCTAATTATTTGTCCTAAGTCTGAACATTCCATCACCTTATACTCAGTGAGGGTGTCATAGCATGGCTGCTTCTATAATTTATGAAGCCTTTGGTATGTTGAACAATGAAAGTATTTACAATTCATGTATTTTGCATATTTGTGGATAAATATATATATATATATTTACACACACACATTCATATATATATATATATATATATATATATATATATATATATATATATATATATATATATATGTCTAATTTCAGGAGGTAGGAGCCAAAAGTCATATAATTTTGGTTTCAATTGCTAGCACTTTTTTAAATTAAATTTCATTTTATTAATTACACTTTATTCACTTTGTATCCCCCCATAAGCCCCTCCCTCTACCCCTCCCAGTCTCATCCTCCCCTCCCCCTTCTTCACGCATGCCCCTCCCCAAGTCCACTGATAAGGGAGGTCCTTCTCTCCTTCCTTCTGATCTTAGTCTATCAGATCACATCAGGAGTGGCTGTATTGTCATCTTCTGTGGCCTGGTAAGGCTGCTCCCCCCTCAGGGGGAGGTGATCAAAGAGCAGGCCAGTCAGATTATGTCAGAGGCAGTCCCTCTTCCCTTTACTATGTAACCCACTTGGACACTGAACTATCATGTGCAACATCTGTGCAGGGGTTCTAGGTTATCTCCATGAATAGTCCTTGGTTGGAGTATGAGTCTCTGGGAAGTTCCCTGTGTTCAAGTTTTATGGTTCTGTTGCTCTCCTTGTGTGGTTCCCGTCCTTTCCAACTCTTACTATTTCCCACTTCTTACATAAGATTCCATGCACTCTGTCCAACAGTTGGCCATAATTCTCAGCATCTGCTTTGATAGTCTGCAGGGCAGAGGCTTTCAGAGGTCCTCTGTGGCAGGTTCCTAGGTTGTTTCCTGTTTTCTTCTTCTTCTGATGTCCAGATCTTTCCACATCCCACCATTTACCTGCAAATTTCATGATTTCCTTATTTTTCATTGCAGAGTAATACTCCATTGTGTAGATGTACCACAATTTCTGCAGCCATTCTTTAGTTGAGGGGCATCTGGGCTGTTTCCAGCTTCTGGCTATTACAAATAAGGCTGCTACAAACATGGTTGAGCAAATGTCCTTATTGTGTATTTGAGCCTCTTTTGGATATATGCCTAGAAGTGGTATGGCTGGATCTTGAGGAAACGCTATTCCTAGTTATCTGAGAAAGTGCCAGATTGAATTCCAGAGTGGTTGTACAAGTTTACATTCCCACCAGCAGTGGAAGAGGGTTCCCCTTTCTCCACAACCTCTCCAGCATGTGTTGTCACTTGAGTTTTTCATCTTGGCCATTCTAATGGGTGTAAGGTGAAATCTCAGGGTTGTTTTGATTTTCATTTCCCTAATGGCTAATGACGTTGAGCATTTCTTTAAGTGTTTCTCTGTCATTTGATATTCCTCTACAGAGAAGCTTCTGTTTAGCTCTGTTTTCCATTTTTTAATTGGATTACTTGGATTACTGCTTTTCAGCTTTAGTTCTTTATATATACTGGATATTAGCCCTCTGTCAGATAAAGGGTCGGTGATGATTCTTTCCCAATCTGTAGGCAGTCGTTTTGCTTTGATGATGGTGTCCTTTGCTTTACAGAAGCTTTTCAGTTTCATGAGGTCCCATTTATTGATTGTTGCTCTTAGAGCCTGTGCTGTTGGTGTTCTGTTCAGGAAGTTGTCTCCTGTACCAATGAGTTCTAGGGTTTTCCCCACTTTTTCTTCTAGCTGATTTAATGTGTCTGGTTTTATGTTGAGGTCTTTGATCCACTTGGACTTTAGTTTTGTGCAGGGTGATAAGTATGGATATATTTGCATTTTTCTACATGTAGACATCCAGTTGGACCAGCACCATTTGTTGAAGATGCTATCTTTTTTTTCCATTGTATGGTTTTGGCATTTTTGTCAAAAATCAGGTGTCCATAACTGTGTGGGTTTATTTCTTGGTCTTCTGTTCAGTTCCATTGATCCACCATTCTGTTTCTATGCCAGTACCATGCAGTTTTTATAACTGTTGCTCTATAGTACAGCTTGAGATCAGGGATGGAGATACCTCCAGAAGATCCTTTATTGTAGAGGATTGTTTTAGCAATTCTGGGTTTCTTGTTATTACATATGAAGTTGAGAATTTTTCTTTCCAGGTCTGTAAAGAATTGTGTTGGTAATTTGATGGGAATTGCATTGAATCTGTAGATTGCTTTGGGTAAGATGGCCATTTTTACTATATTAATCCTGCCAAGCCATGAGCATGGGAGATCTTTCCAACTTCTGATATCTTCTCCTATTTCTTTCTTCAGAGACTTGAAATTTTTTTCATACAAGTCTTTGACTTGCTTGGTTAGGGTCACACCAAGGTACTTTATGTCATTTGTGGCTATTGTGAAGGGTGTTTCCCTAATTTCTTTCTCAGCCCTTTTGTCTTTTGTATACAAAAGGGCTACTGATTTTTTTGAGTTAATTTTGTATCCGGCCACTTCGCTGAAGGGGTTTATCAGCTGTAGGAGTTCCCTGGTAGAGTTTTTGGGGTCACTCACGTATATTATCATATCATCTGCAAATAGTGATAATTTGATTTCTTCCTTTCCAATTTGTATCCCCTTGATCTCCTTCAACTGTCTTATTGCTCTAGCAAGGACTTCCAGAACTATGTTGAAGAGATATGGAGAGAGTGGGCAGCCTTGTCTTTTCCCTGATTTCAGTGGGATTGCTTTAAGTTTCTCTCCATTCAGTTTGATGTTGGCTATAGGCTTGCTGTATATCAGCTTTAATATGTTTAGATATGTGCCTTGTATCCCTGATCTCTCCAAGACTTTAAATATGAATGGATGTTGGATTTTGTCAAATGCTTTTTCAGAATCTAGGGAGATTATCATGTGGTTTTTTTCTTTCAGTTTGTTAATATGGTGGATCACATTGATGGATTTCCATATACTGAACCATCCCTGCATACCTGGGATGAAGCCTACTTGGTCATAGTGGATGACATCTTTGATGTGTTCTTGTATTCGGTTTGCAAGTATTTTCTTGAGTATTTTTGCATCAATGTTCATAAGGGAGTTTGGCCTGAAATTCTCTTTCTTTGTTGGGTAATTACTAGCACTTTTAAGAAGACCTTAACAATTACTTTTCACCCTGTATAAAAGGCTAAGATTCCTCAGTTTCATTAGCAGTGAAGAGCAAATGAGAAGAAAGCGGACATGTTAAATACACATTGATGCTTTCATCTCCAATTAGTGAAGCCACATTTCAAATTCTACTTCCTGTTGAAAATTTAAAACCACAAAAACTTAAACATAATCAGCACACATCAAAGGTTAATTAGGATAATACTTGTATTCGTTCTAATACTGATGGACAAGTTCCTCTAAGGAAGAGAAGCAAAAATTCTAATGGGTTAATTAATCTTGTCTTTGTTTGTCTGTTTTAAGACAAGTTCTTGCTAAGCAGCCCGGAATGGCCTCAGACTTACAGTCCTCCTGCCTCAGACACCCAAAGGCTTGAATGTAACTAAGGTGAGCACCACTACTCAGGATGGCTCAATGAACCTTGGAATTTGATCTTTTCTTACATAAAAGAAGGGAAATGTGTGGTTTGAATGGAAGAGGCAGATCTGGGACATGTAATAACTCTGAGATTCGGAGTCCTTCAGCCTGACTATTCTTATATCTGAAACACAAATGAAGGTATATTTGCAAAGAATCTTGAGAACTTTTATCTGAGTTTAATATCCAGACCCAGATGTTTTATTTCTGCTTCCATCCTATGAATAAGAACTTAAGCCAGTTAGCTGCAAGGGAGGCTGGAAGTTTGGGTCTAGTTCACAGAGCCATGTCCAACTACAACTGTTTTCAGGTGGAAAGGCAGAACAGATTTGGGTGAAATCCCCAAATACCATAGTATGATTCTGACTGTCATACAAAATTAAGAGGATGGCAATAAAATTGCTTTTTAAAAAGGTTTTTAAAGAGCTAGAAAAATGACGCAGCAGTTAAGAGTAGTGGTTCTCAGCCTGTGGGTTATGACCCCTTTGGGGATTGTATATCAGATATCCTCATCATCAGATATTTACACGATGATTCATAACTGTAGCAAAATTATAATTCTGAAGTAGCAGCAAAATAATTTCATGGTTGGAAGTAAGTACATCATGAGGAACTGTATTAAAGGGTCCCAGCATTAGGAAGGGTACGAACCACTGGTGAACAGCATGTAATGTTCCTACAGAATACCTGAGTTTGTTTCTCAGCACTCACATTGGACAGCTTGTACCTGCCTGTACCTCCAGTACCAAGGGGATCTGATGCCTCTGTTCTCCTTTACATGCATCTGCAGACATGTACACACATAAACACACACACATTCACACTCGCACAATTTAAAAACTGAAATCTTAAAAGGAATTTACATGAGTTACATAAAATTCTCCCAAAAATGTTTCTCAATTGTGTTTACTACTATTGTATGTACCCTTGACTATACAAATAACTAGTCAATACTCCTAAGCTGCATAGATATCTTATGAAAACGGCAATGACTTAGAACAAAGTTGTCGTGACAGCCTAATGATTAGTCCTCTTTCTGTAATTTGTATCAGCTTCGTCTTGTGATTTGTCAACTTTAGGTCATCTTTTCAAAAAGGCTAAACAAAAACAAATTTGTGATTGCTTAAGATTTTGAAATCAAGGACACATAAGCTTAAGAAGAGTCTGTCTGGCATCTATAAATAAAATTAACCAAATATGTGATCTGCAGTGGGGAGAAGTCAATTCCAAAACCTGGGATGGAGAATAGAGAAAGCCATAATCCTCCAAGTTGGATGTCAGCCTGGACTATAAGACATGCCTAACTCCTGTCTTGTTGGCACAATGAACACATTTAACTAAAGGCACACAAAAGGGCCTTTATTGTTTTCTGGAAGATGATAAGACCAGCCGAATAGTTTAATGCCTTTTTTGGCACTGGGAGATAGAGCGTTGGCAAGTCAAAGGGAGTAATAAAATGGCCATGTGAAACAGACACTTTAGAAATATAGTAATGACAGAAATATAAGATATAAATGTGATCAAGATTCACTGCTGGAGATGTTGCCATAGTCTCAGGCCTGCTGTCCCTCTCTCCTGAGGCTGGGACAATACTGTCAGAAGAGCCAAGTGCCCTCTATTAAATGCCAATAAAGGTAATGTCAGGACTTCAGCTGCAGTCTACTTCATTCTGTGGAATGCATACATGAGCCAAGGACTGTATAAAAGGTGAAATGATGACTAAATACTCAACAGGAAAAATAGGGGTGCAAGTAACAGCTGGGTTCCTTAAGCATAGTCATAAATAATAAGTGAATGTCATATAAAAAGAACCAAAGGATGTGAATGAATGGACAGCTTCATTCGCATGCACTTTTAAGAGTTTGGTGTTTTACAGCAGTTTTGCTCACTTTCCTAGAGTTGATTGCACCTCTCTTCCAGCACTCCTTTTGCTCAGCACTGATTTGACTCCTCCATCTGTGGGTCTCAGCCTTCCTAATGCTGCAACTCTTTAACACAGTTCCTCATGTTGTGGGGACCCCCACTATTTTTATGGCTACTTCTTAATTGTAATTTTGATAGTTTTATGAATTGTAATGTAAACATCTGGTAGTCAGGATGTCTGTTATTTGATCCCTGTGAAAGGGTCGTTATACCCCCAAAAGGGTCACAACCCACAGTTTGAGAAACAATGGTCTTCCATGAACACAAAAAGGGCACACACTAGGGTTCTTACCTCCAGATATTTACTACTGCTGACAGCTTGTTATGTTTTTCTTGCTAAGGTTTGTCTCTAAAGCTTCCTTTCACTTAGGTTTTCTTTTTTCTCTCTCAGCTGACTATCACATACCTATCACCAAGGACTCATCAGTTACTTAATGAGAAGAACTATAACAAGAAAATTATGTCCAGGCTAAGAGTCTGTCGTAGGGCCTGGCTTAATCTTCTTGTCACATCAACACAGCTCTTTAGACTCTTGATAGATCACAACAGAATACTGCTTCGTGGATTCTTGTAGGCAGTGGATGCTGAGAAGCAGGATTCAAATGGACAATCCCACTTGTATATGGGACTCAGTCCATGCTCTAGTCCAGGTGGATGGTTTTGGAAGGCAGCCCGTGATACTGGAGAGACACCTGTTTGTCTGCCATGCCCTTTCCTACACACAAAATCTCTGTCTCCTTTGAAATACCTACAGCACTGAAACTAAAGGTCATTCAACTCTTGTCTTTGACATCAGATGATGATTAAAACAGACACTTCAAATAATGAAACCCTTTAAAGGCACAGTATTGATATTCAGGCATGTGTCCTGTGTTCCATGAGAGAAAGGAAGTGAGCGCCTGGGATCTAAAAAGGTCAGTTGATCTTTGCATTTTAAGTGTTTTATTCAAATACTTGCATGGCAGTGTTTATGGAGCCTCGTCGATGATATCACATAGCCCACCTGAATACACTGACTCACTGTCTTACGTATATATCTTTTGGGTTGCTAAGACCCTGAAGAGCCCCAAATAAGTGTATATACAACACTGAAAGAAAACCTGTCTTTTACAGTAGTCCTCCATACCCTGACTCTCAGAGTCTCATTAGTGCTCAAATTAATAAAATCATTTTTTAATCTTTCACCCCTCACTTTAGATTTAAACAGGGTGTTCTTAGTTTAAAAGAAAGAAAGAAGCATAAAAAGCGTTTGTCAGTTTGAAGAACAGCTGCTAAGTTTCCTGTTTTCTCCATGCCTTTTGCAGTCTTTGTCACCTGAGATCATGTCTCTTCCTATGAGCACATGGAGCACAGTGCCCTCACATTCATCAGGTCTTCGCTTTAGATCCAAGGGGCATTTGTCCATAACACACTAGACCTCTACCTACAATGCATCAGGCTGCACTAGAAGCCAGAAAAAACACTGAGGCATCCCAAGTCCCTGAACTAGGGAGTTGACACTGACAGGGAGAGTTGACTGTGAAGCACAGAAATAATTCTTTGAAAACAGTTGGAACTGATACTACAAAGCGTAAATGCAGTCTGCAACGAAGACCTATGGTTGGAAATGTGATTTGGTTGGAGATGTCAGGGGAGTTTATCTAAGAAAATGATTTCAGGTTTAATATTTAAACCACATTGATTTACAAAAAAAAAAAAATGATGACATACAACAATGTAGGTAACTTACCTTCTGTTCAATCAGTCAAAAACATGAACTCACCAGTATGATCACAGATACAGTCCACAATGAAGTGAATGTACATTTTGCTTATTTATTTTGTGTGTGCATGGCACAGTCATGGCATGGTACACATGTGTAAGTCAGAGAGCAACGTGGAGTTAGTTCTCTCCTTCCATAATGTGGGTCGTAAGTGCCTTAAGACACTGAGCCATCTCACTGGCATGACAACTGACCTTTACTTTGATGAGAAAAGAGGCCCAGGCATTTACAATTCACAGAAGTTAAGACTTGTCTCTTAGAAGTGGCTGATTAAAAAAGACCCAAACAATAACAATATCAGCAGACATGTTAATACCAGAAATACACACACACACATAAATGTTTATATGTGTATATATGTATATACATATAGATACCTATATATGAAAAGTTTTAAACACTATATCAAGAAGAAAATGAGGACAGAAATGGAACTTCAGGAAACAATTAGATGCTGGAAATAATAAATATATAAGAAAAGGTAAACTGATAATTTTTTTCTCACTGATGAAGCTCTTTAAGACATTTTTAATACAAAATCAATAATGATGTAGGGTGGTTGTAATAGAAGTAAAATGTCTGAATGTAATATGAAAGTGCTGGGAGGAAGAAGATGAAAAGACACTTTTATAATAGTCTTACATTTGGGGCCATAAAGATGCCAATAAATGTTTAAAAGACTGAATTCATATAAAATACATTCCTTGATTTCAAGATAACAAAGCTCAAAATTAATAGCAAGATTAATTTTTTAAGTCCTCAAATATGTGGAAATTTATAAAGCATCCTTCTAAATAACTAAAGGACCAAAGAAGAAACCTCAAAGAAAATTTCAAAACATTCAATTTAATTAAAACTAAAATACAGCTTAGTAACCTTTGTGGTATGCAGCTAGCAAAACTAGTAGAGGGAAATTCATAGCATTATATTCATATTCAAAAGAAATTCTCAAATCAAATCAATTGTCTAAGATTATCCCTTAACAATCTTGATTACACCTTAATAATACAGGGAAACAGACTAATACAGGAAGTTGAAATTAAGTAGAAAGGTGTGGTAATAAATGTTAGAGGAGACTAAAACAGAAAAACATAGAAAGTAAATGCAGCTGAGCTCTCAGTTTCAGATATGATTGTATCTGTCTCATACAGCAAAATGAATGCATTCTCCTGCTGTGTTATCAAGTCATCTTCATGCAACCTTTTCACTAATTACCAAGAGGTACTTTTAAATAGTTTTCTCCCTGCTTGTCCTTATTTGTAAGAGAAAATAGCATTTTTCTTTCTTTTGAAAAGAAAAGCCAGGACAAATAGAGAAAGAAGTCTGTATCCCCTGATTCGACTGAAAAATAGAACACGGGGCAAACAGGAATATTCTGCGGGACACCGCTGTGCTAAGTGTGGCTTGGCAGGAGAAGGTTCAGCCCACTGGGAACATGTAGGTAACTCTTTTTCTAAAAAGTCTGACATGGAACAGAAGGTTGGTTTTGCCCTCCATCTGAAAGGATCATTTTCTCTCTATCTTCAATGTGTAACTGAAGTGTCTCACTTTGAAAACTGTTTGAACGGACCATCTTTCCACTTAAAAGACACTGCAACCTAGGCACATTTTAAAAAGAAAGAAAATACAGACTCCAGCCCTAAATTAACCCGTGGTGGATGCCTCCTTCATGGACGCTCGAAGCGAGACGGTCAGTTTTCTGAAGCTTCGCTGCCACGAGCTGCTAATTGACGGAGAACCCAAAGCTGTTGGGTCCTCCTTAAGAAGAAAAGAGCCTGGCCCCACACACACTATTTTAAGATCCTCCCTGTAATTCTTGTGAAATGTTTTTATTTCCAGACACTCCAGCTGGAAGCCTCCACTGACCACGGAGTGGTTCGCTCTGCAAAATGCTGTCAAGAGCAAATTCCTTCAATCTGTGTTTCTTCGGTCGACAGGACCGAGCTGTTACGATTTTTCTCAGTGACCTGTGGCGGCGGCCATCTGTACCAAGTCGTAACCAGAGGAAACTCACGCAGCTCGGTGGTTGCACAGTTTATACTCAACCATTGAGTAAGTTGAGCATTTGGGTCTTGAATTCCAGTGTGGCCTAAGGAATGTTAGCTGTCTTCTTTTTCCAAATCTGCGGGATACGTACAACCCACTTGAGTCCTTTGCCCCGGGGCTTACTCATTATTTCCCATGTATTTGGAGAATGTTTCGTGTGTGGCAAGTTGGTTAAGCTCACCATTGTTTGGCTTCTTCCAAGCTGCCTTTGGTTAAGTTCCGTATCAGTGAGTTGTTCCATTTCTCCTGTCTGGGAAGTCTTTTCCAGACAGCCATCTGTAATTTTGGCTATTCTTTTTCTTTTCATGAACACAATCTAATTAGTTATAAACACGACAGGGGTGCCGCCACACTCAGCAGCTTCAAACAAAGGAAGGTAACGATGAGCTTACTGTCCACTCCAGATCCCAGGGAGCCATTTGAAGGACTCAGCCTTTAACTCCTTGACTATGTAGTTCTCTTCAAACACAGAACAAATACGTCCTTTGCTAACTAACCTAATAGCTTCTCAGATCTCCAGACATTAATTGAACTTACTACTTTTTTCCTTTTTTTAAATTACATTTTAATTTTTTATATTAATTACAGTTTTTTCACTTTGTATCCCAGCTGTAGCCCCCTACCTCATTCCCTCCCGATTTCCCCTCCCTCCCTCTTCTTCTCCTATGCCCCGCTCCAAGTCCACTGATCCTCCCCTTCCATCTGACCCTAGCCTATCAGGTCTCATCAGGGCTGGCTGCATTGCTCTCCTCTGTGGCCTGGCAAGGATGCTCCTCCCTCGGGCACCAAAGAGGGTCCTCAAAGAGCCAGCCACTGAGTTCGTGTCAGAAACAGTCCCTGTTCCCCTTACAAGAGAACCCACTTGGATACTGAGCTGTCACGAGCTACATCTGTGCAGAAGTTCTAGGTTATATCCATGAAAGGCCCTTGGTTGGAGTATCAGTCTCAGAAAAGATCCCTGTGCCAGATATTTTGATTCTATTGCTCACCTTGTGGAGCTCCTGTCTCCTTCAGCTCTTACTATTTTCCCCTTCTTTCATTGGAAGGAGAAAACTGGAAACAGGACAGAAGCCTAACACAGAGGTCCTCTGAAAGACTCTACCCAGCAGTGTACCAAAGCAGATGCTGAGACTCATGACCAGACTTTAGGAGGAGTGCATGGAATCTTATGAAAGAAGGGTCATACTACTTTTAACTAACAATAACTTCCTATTTCAAGAAGGACACTGATGGAAATTTTGGTGCCTCCTCCAGAACAAACTTTTCATAGTACCAAAAAAGAACAGAAGACACCCAGTCTTAAAATGTGGTAATCTGTTAAACACTTCAAGAAATCTGCCCAGTATCCCTTTGTAGTACTTGTTGGCATAATACAAAGCTCTTTCAGACCTGTATACCCCTATTATGTCAATATTTAATAAGTAAAATTTCAGCTGATAGAGTAAGAATCAAAAATTTTTTAAAATTTTGGTAAAATATTCATAAAATACAGTGCTTTTTCTTCTATGAATTTTACTCTTCTAGATATCCATGTAGGTAGAATAATGTGAAATTTGTCTTTTATTTTCTAGCAAGCTTATACCTTTTAGCATAATGTAAAAATTTCACCCATATTGCACCATATGCCATATGGTTCCCATTTTTAACGATAACTTTTTTTTTTGTAGAGCACATTTTTTTGTTTATGTATTCATCAGTGATAACATGAGTTGTAAGGAAATTTATTTTGTGATTACCTTACTGTTGATAGACTGCCAGAAAAGGTTTTTTGTTTTTTTGTTTTGTTTTGTTTTGCTATATACTGAAATTACCTCGAAGCTTTAAAAATGTGGAGCCCTGCACTCAAACTCAGAACTACTAAACAGAAATTCATCTGTATTTTTCAGAAAATCAGTGTGCCATACCTTTGCATGGCTTCCAAAAAGACTGAATCTGTCTAGGGTAGTGATATAATAAAGAAAAAGACAGACACAGACAGAAAATGTGGGCTCGGATGGTCTGGGCTCTCTGTTGAAGAAACCACAGCACTCTAGAATCTCAGCATGTTATATAAAGTTGAACAGGGAGGCGGAGTTATCAGATACAACTGAACCATGAATCATTACATATTTATTGCACACAGATAAACAAGTAGGCAGAGTTTATGGTATTCAGCTAGATCGAAGAGACAGGTTTAGCTAGTCTTGGTAGAACCCAGTCTTCAGGCCATAAACACCCAGGGGAGAAAGCTATGGTGGATATTTTCTGCATACAATGTCAACAACCAAACACAGACCAGAGGGGAGGTTTTTGTCCTTTCCCTCTTAGCTTTACCTGGGGAGAAGGCTTTGTCATTTTCTCCATAGGTCTGAGGCTCTGGGGTTCTTGACATGGGCACAGCACACATATTCTCAGGAATTCACTCACCCAGAGCTTCCTCTGATCCCCCACTGGTGGCCCAAGCTCATGCTAACAAACAACTGTCTTTCTTTGTAAGGGTACTATTTGTGAGATGACCTAAGTGCTAGTCACTGCACAACACCAGTATGTGCTTGAGCATGGGAAGTTGCGTCATAAAGAATGAACAGGGCATAAAGGAGAAGTGGGTGTGAAGAATGGGGTTGAGTGGTTCCATGTGGTTCTGAATGTGGTTCTGAAGCAGTATAGCTGACACAGGAATAAGGAAACTCCGGTGGAAGCAGATGCTAGAACACCATGGGTCCATAGCATTTCATGTGTTTGTTTATATTAGTAAAGGCCCAAGTAATGCTAGCAGGTTAGAATTGCTCTGTAATGCCTCTGCAATGATTTTTTTTTTTTTTAGGTTTGTTGTAAGGGTTTTCTTTTCTTTTCTTTTATTGATTTATTATTTATTACAATTTATTCATTTTGTATCCTGGCCGTAGCCCCCTCCTTCATGTCCTCTCAGTCCCGCCCCCCCTCCCTCTTCTCCCTCTATGCTCCCAGAGAACCCTAAGGCAGATGCTTAGTCCTCATTCAGAAGGGCAAGCAGTATAGACATCTGAAGCTGGAGAAGACAGGGAACAGGACAGGAGACTACTACAGAAGGCCTCTGAAAGAATCTACCCAGCAGGGTATTGAAGCAGATGCTGAGACTCATAGCCAAACTTGGGGCAGAGTGCAGAGAATCTTCTGGAAAGATTTTGAGCATAAAATAAGAATAGAATTAGCAAATCCAAGTAAAAGCAAACACAAAGGCTGTGTCAGCAACCTCTCTGCTGCAAATGTATTCTTAAAATATAAGCAGAGACAAGCTTATATTTAAATTCTAAGCAGAGACAAGCTTAGAATTTCACACAACACAAGAAAAATGGATTGTCATAGCAGAGACTAAGATGGTACTAAGGGACAATTAAAGAAAACTGACCATCTCAAAGGAATGTCAAAGACATGAGTTTCATAACCAGAGGCTCCAAAGCATAAGAAACAATTAGGGTATAAATGTTAATTATAGCACTACTCCATGACAAATAAACCCAACATATTCAGAGGCTCAAGAGAGTGAACTATTTTTCTGGCCTGTGACTATGAAACAGAAGTTTCTGATTAACAAACATTTCTCCTTCACCAAATCATTTGAGAAACCATAACCCACTATTGTCACATCATAACTTCTATAGCATAAGGAGGAGCATGAAGGGCACATGAGGAACATTTTTTTTTTGCTTTTTTATATTAATTAAAATTTATTCACTCTGTATCCCAGTTGTAGCCTTCTCCCTCAATCCCTCCCAATCCCACCCTCCCTCCCTCCCTCATCTCCTCCCATGCCCATCTCCGAGTCCACTGATAGGGATCGTGGTATGACTATGGTGTGGTCTGGTATGTCTAGTGTATGGACAAGTGTATACAGGTGTGGGAGCCTGTATAGAGGAAGACATTGGGTGTCCTGCCCTATGACCCTTTGGTTCCTTACCTTGAAACAGGGTCTTGTGAATCTGGAGCTGGCTATGCAGGTGGTCAGCCACAAGTTCAGTGATCTTTGAGGTAGGGTATTTTTATCTGTTGCTTGAAAATACTTCAAACCAAAGCAAATATGGAAAATAACAGTGTATAACTAAATTAAAGCAAAAGGTCAAAGGAGGCAACCACAGCCGAAAGTAAATTTAATTAAAAAAATTACCTCTGCCTAACATGTCATAGAATTATTTTGGAATTTGAAGGAAAAATATAAATAACATCTTCAAGCATAGATACAAGCAGGGAAATAAACAACAGATTTTAAACAAAGCAAAAATATCACTCTAACGAACATTATTCCTCTACAACAGATACTGTGATAATACTTTATTGTAGTAGCATTTTATATATTGTGATGGGGTTGAAGAAAAATTTGCATGTGAAGAATCAACTAATGGGGATGGAGGAATTTCTGAGAGGTTAAGGGCACTTGCTGCTCCTCCAGGGGACCTGGTTCAGTTCCTGTAATCCACATGATCGTTCACAACCAACTGTAACTCTAGTTCCAGGGAATCTAATGAGCCCTTCTGGTCTTTTCAGGCATCTGTGTGCATGTGCTGTTCATAAGCACATTCAGGCACATATATTTAAGCATAAAATAAAAATTGAAATAATTTTAAAAGAAACCAATTTATTGCTCATATTAATCAATAGAGTAAAATGCCAAATATGTCAGAATTCAAAGATATTTGACTCAACTAAAAGCTCACAAAAGGAAATAAAGAGCAAAAATAAAATGTCCCTATGTATTACATAGTTTAATGATTTGCTAAGATGGCAGAGCTTACCAAAATGTTGTTACCATAACTAACTAGCCATGGTAATCATCATCACTATCATCACCACCACCACCACTACCACCACCACCATCATCATCATCATCATCATCATAAAGGGTAAGAGGAATTTTTAGAGGTGATAGCTATTATAGTAACACTTTCAGAAAAAAGTACTTATATACAAACTTAACATATTACATACAATAAAAATATACAAATTTGGTATGTTAATCATATGTTAATGCTATGATGATTTAAACAAAAAGAAACCTCCAAAATTTCTCGGTTCACAGCATACTCTACATAAGAGGGAATAAATCAATGTTCTCAAGAGCAGGAGTCTCGTGGATAAAAATTGTGCTTAAAAATAAACATTAACACATAAAGCATAAAATAATTTTACTGTGAATGTTTGTAATACTGATTGCAAATGTCAAAAAAATAATTATTAACACTTAGTAGTAGAAGATGCTTACAAGGATAAGAAACAAGTTGGGATACAAGTAAGTAGGTTTGATCTTGACATTAGAAAAAAACATTAGAGAATTATAGGCTAAGAGAAGTCTGTATTAAATTAATGTTTTATGATTGAAACACTTGTAACCTTATGAAACACAATGTCATGTCCTGACCCATGTATGCATTAGGCAATCATCAAGCCATATAGTACCT
The DNA here is from genome assembly GCF_907164565.1 of Psammomys obesus. NCBI lineage: Eukaryota > Metazoa > Chordata > Mammalia > Rodentia > Muridae > Psammomys > Psammomys obesus. The sequence continues at coordinate 4,098,735 of NW_026586662.1, forward strand.
TAAATCCTCTCTTTCTACAAGATTCACAACACAGTATTATTAATTGTATTCACCATATTGTGTTATACATCAGACCTTATTCAGCCTAAATAATGGAACATAGTATCCATTGACCAATTTCTCCAAGCTCTCTTCTATCCAATTTACCACAGTGTCTGGTTGAAGTTTAATGTTAACCACAAGAATATTTTCTAATGGGACATGAATTTGGGCTCTAAGGGAATCCAGATGGCGATTCCCAATCATCTTAGCTCAGCCTCTCCCTAACAGCTGCAGGAGGAAAATGAAAATTCTCAATAAAGTATAAAAGCCTGGACGTCATCCAAAATGTAAGAAGAATTAACACTAGCCAAAGGCAGTTCATAGAGCTGTAGTTTAAATGCTAACTTTGCTTCATGCAACAGAATTGCTAACAATGAGTAGAAAGAATACCAGAATCGATACCAACCAAGAAACTAAAATATCTGCCTCTCCTATAGCAAAATAATTTCAAAATCTGAGTATCCTTTGCCTAACTCCAGTTACTGCACACTCCTGAGAGACAACTAGATACAAAACAATACTCAATTCCTGGGCACATGTTTGAGGGCAGATAGAATTTCTATATGAAGCACTCGGTAGGGAAGAGCAGAGGAACTGTGCATGAACCAGTATCTACTTCTATAAGATCACATCAACAAGAGAATTAGTAGGACAAAGAAGAAGAAGAAAACCCAGAACAGACCAGAATACCCAAGTGATCCATGTAGCAAGAAATATGGAGCAATTCTTTTCTGGAGAGTAGCCTGCCCTGAAGCAATGATAGGACAGTGGGGTGAATTTGGGACCTAATTGGCTTTACCAAGTTACACACTACAATAGGAAGGATACTAAGACAAAGCACCTTATTGTGTTTGTCTTTTCTGGGAGGTGTGCTCTGCTCCATTTGAACACATAAAAGTCACAGACAAGTTACTTGCTACTGTCAAATTTGAAGTGCATTAATACTGACCTGGCAATGTAGAAATGAAGTTTAATTATGCAATGACACATACAAAAAAATGAAGGTTCATTAAGGAACAAAAATGTGAAATGTAAATTATGAAAACAATAGCATAATATGAGGGAGAAGATAAAATGTAAAACTCTTTAAGTCTTTTTATCTGCAAAATTAAATTATTAACTTAAGATGGGCTTTTGTAGGTATGAAAGGTGTTATAAGAATTCATGGACGCCATGGAGACCACAAAATAAAGAGAAAGGAAATCAAAGCATACAACTACAGAGAAAGAAAGAAAGAAACAAAGAAAGAAACAAACAAACAAAGAAACAAACAAAGAAAGAAAGAGAAAGAGAGAAAGAAGAAAGAAAGGAAAGAAGGAAGCAAGGAAGGAAGGAAGGAGAAAGGAAGGAAGGAGGAAAATAAACATATGTGCGTAATGTGTGTGCATATATAAAAACAGGAAAATGGCAGGACATCTGTATCAATAACTACTTTAAATGTAAGTGGGTTAAAGCTCAAGGAAACATTGTTTTACAAGAATATTTTTAAAAATTGGTTTTGAATTGAAATATAATTATATTACTTTCCCTCCTCTTTCCTCTCTCCACCCCTCCCATATCCCTCCCACTTTCAAGTTGATGGCCTTTTTTTATTGTTGTCACATATATACATATGTATGTGTGTTTGCATAAATACAGCATGCTTAGTCCATTTTTGTTGTTTGTGAATGTATAATTTCATGGCCGACCACTCTTCACTGAACAACCAATAACATGGCTCATCATTGGGAAAGGCTATTTTTAATTCTTCTAGCAGGCAAGAGTTGCCTGTAATTCTTTGTCTAGGGGTGAGACCCCATTCCACATTAACATTGCAATTATTATTTCCACTTTCCAGTGTTCCACAGTGATATTGCAATTGTACTGGCGCTGTTTGTGCAGCCCTTTCTACTGTTACACAGCAGACTTCTGGTACTCTCCCTCAATCTTTCCATCTCTTATTCTTCTTTGATGTTCCCTGAACCATAGATGCAGGAGCTGCAATGCAGATATATCTGTTAGGGTTTGACTCCCCATAGTCCATTAATATCTGCATTGTGTCCAGTTATGGTTTTTAGGTTTTGTTTTTTTTTTTTTTTTTTTTTTTTTGTAGTGGTGTCCACTTGCTATAAAGAAAAGCTTATTTGATGAGAATAGTAGCTACACTTAATCAGTGGGTATAAGTTTAAGATTTAGAATTATATTGCCCTGGCAAAATGGTGGTAGTATATTCATTTCTAAGGACCATGACCTCAGTAGCCCTGAGAAACTTGGAGGTTTCCAGGACCAGGCATCATGATTTCCTTTCTCTTCAATGGACCTTAAGTCCAGTTAGATGGCTGTTGGTTACCAGTGACGTGTAAATGCCACTCATTGCACCCTTATTCATATCTCGCCATGGTGATCATTGCTGTGGCTCAAAAGTCTTCAACAACAGGAGTGCACCTTGACCTTTCAGGGGCCACCAAAGCCTACATCTATATAATCTATAGTTTTTCAGGAAGCACTTACCTCCCTGGCCAACCATCTGAAAGGATGCTTCTAGTGTCTGGTACTGGGCTTTTGTTAATTTATGGTTCTTGTGGAGATCATTGTCAGCCAAGTGGCTTAACTTCCATATAATACCATTTATTGACATAAATGTATAATTATCTTCCATATGTACGTAATGTGGGTGCATATCTTTATATGTATTGTATATCATTTTAGGTAAATATAAAATGACATGATTGTTTCAGTCTTTGCCAAACAGCATTGATATTTTTGTCTCTTTTTCCTCATTCTCCTTCTATATTGGCCTCTGCCCTGCCATCTAGGTGCATCCTCTGCTCCATGATTTCATTTCCCACTTCATGTCACTTGTACCCTCTTACTCATGAAACACACACACCTATGGTCTCTTCCCACTTGCCTGGGTTCTATGATTACTCCACATTACTTATTCAAATCTAAGGATTTGGAGCTAAAAACCACAAATGAGAGAGAACATGCAGTGTTTGTCTTTCTGAGTCCTTTCCTCACTGAATACAATCTTTTCTAAGTCCATACATTTACCCGAAAATTTTGTGAAATCATTTTTTTTTTATAGCTGAGGAGTATTCCACTGTGTACATGCGTCATATTTTCCTTATACACTCATAATGAAACGAACATCTATGTTATTTCAATTTACTTAATACTGTGAGTAGGGTAGCTAGGAGCCTTGCTGAGCAGGTATCTGTGGATGGAATGTCAAGTTGTTTGGGCATGTATATGCCAAGCAGTAGTATACCTGGGTCATGGTAGAGTTATTTTTAGATTTTTTTTTTTTTAGGATTCTCCATGTTGATTACCAGAGTGGCTACACCATCAGTAAATAAGAGGGCTTCTCTTTCCCACACACATTACCAGAATTTGTTGTCAGTTGCTTTGCTGGTTTATCCATTCTGATAGGGATGACATAAAATTCCAATGTTGTCTAAATTTGCATTTTTTATTTTTATTATTATAATTTATTATAATATATTCACTTTCTATCCTGGATATGGCCCCTCCCTCATCTCCTTCCAATCCCACTCCTCCTCCCTATTCTCCTTCTATGCCCCTCCCCTAGTCCATTGATAGGGGAAGTATTCCTCCCCTTCTATTTGGCCCTAGCATATCTCATCAGGACTGGCTGCCTTGTCTTCCTCTGTAGCCTGGCAACACTGCACCCACAGGGGGAGGTGATCACAATGCCTGTCACTGAGTTTAGGCCAGAGAAAGCCCCTGCTCCTTTATTAGGGACCCCACTTGGATGCTGAGACCGTGGGCTATATCTGAGCCAGAGTTTTAGGTCCTCTCTATGCATTGTCTTTGGTGGGGTATCAGTCTCTGTAGGGCTTCCAGGGCTCAGATTTTTGGTTTTTGTTTGTTTGCTTGTTTTGTTTTGGTTGTTTTTGTTTTTATTTTTTTTCTCTGTTGATCTCCTTTTGGAGTTTCTGTCCCCTCCAGGTCTTTCTAGTGCCTCCTTCTTTCATAAAATTCCATGCCCTCTGCCCAATGTTTGGCTATGAGTCTCAGCCTCAGCTTATCAGTAGAATCTTTCAGGGGACCTATGTGGTAGGCTCCTGTTCTGTTCCCTGTCTTTTCCCACTTCTTTTTTTTAATTTTTTTTTACTATTAATTATACTTTATTCATTTTGTATTCCCCCATAAGCCCCTCCCTCCTCCCCTCCCGATCCCACCCTTCCTCCCCCTTCCTCATGCATGCCCCTCCCCAAGTCCACTGATAGGGGAGGTCCTCTTCTCCTTCCTTCTGATCTTAGTCTATCAGATCACATCAGGAGTGGCTGCATTGTCATCTTCTGTGGCCTGGTAAGGCTGCTCCCCCCTCAGGGGGAGGTGATCAAGGAGCAGGCCAATCAGATTATGTCAGAGGCAGTCCCTCTTCCCTTTACTATGTAACCCACTTGGACACTGAACTATCATGTGCTAATCTGTGCAGGGGTTCTAGGTTATCTCCATGAATAATCCTTGGTTGGAGTATGAGTCTCTGGGAAGTTCCCTGTGTTCAAGTTTTCTGGTTCTGTTGCTCTCCTTGTGTGGTTCCCATCCTCTCCAGCTCTTACTATTTCCCACTTCTTACATAAGATTCCATGCACTCTGTCCAACAGTTGGCCATAAGTCTCAGCATCTGCTTTGATAGTCTGCAGGGCAGAGGCTTTCAGAGGCCCTCTGTGGCAGGTTCCTAGGTTGTTTCCTGCTTTCTTCATCTTCTGATGTCCAGCCTCTTTGCCTTTCATGATGGGGATTGAGCATTTTAGTCAGGGTCCTCTCTCTTGCTTAGTTTCTTTAGATGTACAGTTTTTAGTAGCTGTATACTATGTTATGTCTATATGAGTGAGTATATACCATGTGTGTCTTTCTGCTTCTGGGACAGCTCACTCAGGATGATCCTTTCTAGGGCCCACCATTTACCTGCAAATTTCATGATTTCCTTATTTTTCATTGCTGAGTAATACTCCATTGTGTAGATGTACCACAATTTCTGCATCCATTCTTCAGTTGAGGGGCATCTGGGCTATTTCCAGATTCTGGCTATTACAAATAAAGCTGCTAAAACATGGTTGAGCAAATGTCCTTTTTGTGTACTTGAGTCTCTTTTGGATATATGCCTAGGAGTGCTATAGCTGGATCTTGAGGAAGCAGTATTCCTAATTGTCTGGAAAGTACCAGATTGATTTCCAGAGTGGTTGTACAAGTTTACATTCCCACCAGCAGTGGAGGAGGGTTCTCCTTTCTCCACAACCTCTCCAGCATGTCACTTGAGTTTTTGATCTTTGCCATTCTGATGGGTGTAAGGTAAAATCTCAGGGTCTTTTCATTTGCATCTCTCTGATGGCTAAGAATGTTGAGCATTTCTTTAAGTGTTTCTCTGCCATTCTATATTCTTCTACAGAAAATTCTCTGTTTAGCTATGTATCCCATTTTTTAATCGGAATACTTGATTCATTGTCTTTTAACTTCTTTAGTTCTTTATATATTCTGGATATCAGCCCTCTGTCAGATATAGGGTTGGTAAAGATCCTTTCCCAGTCTGTAGGCTGTCATTTTGTTCTGACGACAGTGTCCTTTGCTTTACAGAAGCTTTTCAGTTTCATGAGGTCTCATTTATTAATTGTTGATCTCAGAACCTGTGCTGATGGTGTTCTGTTCAGGAAGTTGTCTCCTGTGTCAATGAGTTCAAGGCTCTTCCACACTTTTTCTTCTAACAGGTTTAGTGTGTCCATTTTTATAATGAAGTATTTGATCCACTTGGACTTTAGTTTTGTGCAGGGTGATAAGTATGGATCTATTTGCATTTTTCTACATGCAAACATCCAGTTAGTCCAGCACCATTTATTTCTTTCTCAGCCCTTTTGTCTTTTGTATACAGGAGGGCTATTGATCTTTTCAGGTTAAGTTTGTATCCAGCCACTCTGCTGAAGGCATTTATCAGCTGAAGGAGTTCTCTGCTAGCATTTTTGGGGTCACTTGTGTACACTATCACATAATCTGCAAATAGTAATACTTTGACTTTTTCCTTTCCAATGTGTATCCCCTTGATCTCCTTTAGTTGTCTTATTGCTCTGGCTAGGACATCATGTACTATGTTGAATAGATATGGAGAGAGTGGATAGCCTTGCCTTGTCCCTGATTTCAGTGGGATTGACTTAGGTTTCTCTCCATTGAGTTTGATGTTTGCTATAGGCTTGCTGTATATTGCCTTTACTATCTTTAGGTATGTGCCTTGTATTCCTAATCTCTCCAAGACTTTAAACATGAATGGATGTTGGATTTTGTCAAATGCTTTTTCAGCACCTGAGGAGATGATCATGTGGTTTTTTTTTTCCCTTCTGTTTGTTTAAAGGGTGGATTACATTGATGGATTTCCATATATTGAACCACCCCTACATGACTGGGATGAAGCCTGCTTGGTCATGGTGGATGATATGTTTTATGTGTTCTTGGATTCGGTTTGCAAGTATTTTATCAAGTATTTTTATATCAATGTTCATAAGAGAGATAGGTCTGAAATTCTCTCTCTCTCTTTTTTGGTGGGTCTTTGTGTGGTTTAGGTATTAAGGTTACTGTGGCCTCATAGAATGAGATTGGTAATGTTCCTTCTGTCCCTATTTTGTGGAATAGTTTGAAAAGTATTGGTGTCAGTTCTTATTTGAAGGTCTGGTAGACTTCCGCGCTGAAACCATCAGACCCTGGGCTTTTTTTGGCAGGGAGACTTTTGATGGCTGCTTCTATTTCCTCAGGGGATATAGGACTATTTAATCTATTTACCTGTCCTTGGTTTAGCTTTGCTAAATGGAATCTATTACGAAAATTGCCCATTTCATTTGGATTTTCAAATTTTGTGGCATATAGGCTTTTGAAGTAAGAATTAATGACTGTTAGAATTTTCTCAGTGTCTGTCTTTATGTCTCCCTTTTAGGTTCTGATTTTGATGATGTAGTTGATTTCTCTCTGCCTTTTAGTTAGTTTGGCTAAGGGTTTATCTGTCTTGTTGACTTTCTCAAGAACCATCTCTTGGTTTCATTGATTCTTTGAATTGTTCTATTTGTTTCTAATTTATTGATTTCTGTTCTGAGTTTGATTATTTCCAACCGTCTCCTCCTCTTGGGTATGTCTGTTTCTTTTTTTCCAATTTGCATTTTTTAATTGCTACGAATGATGAATGGTTTTTGAGGTACTTCTTGGGCGTTATTATTCTTTATATTGAGAATTCTCTGATTCGCTGCCTCTCCAACTTTTTAATTGGGTCATTTGTTTCTTTGACTCAATTTTTGGGTTCTTTGTTTATTCTGGATATTAATCCTTTGTCGGATATATAGCTGGCAAAGATTCTCTCCCGCTCTGTGAATTTCTTCTTCATTCAAGTTATTGACTGCTTCCTCGGCTGTAGAGAAGCCTTCTAGTTTTTTAAAGTCTCACTTGTCAATTGTTGACCTTATTTCCTGAGGTAACGGAGCCCTTGTCAGACAGTCCTTCCCTACACTTATGTAGGATACTGCCTAGGTTTTATTCTGGTGATTTTAGTGTTTCAAGTTACAAACTGTGGCATTTGTTCTATATGGATCTAACTTTTATACAGGATGATTGATATGAGTCTAATTTCATTCTTTTGCTTAAAAACATCCAGTTTCCCCAGTACCATTTGTCGAAGATGGTGTCTTTTTTCCAATATATGATTTGGTCATTTGTCAAAAATCACATGACTTCAGTAATAAATACTCATGTTTGGTTCTTCTGTTTTATTCCATTGGTAAATCTGTCTATTTTTGTGTAAGCTTAATATTTCTTTACTATAGCTCATATACATATATTTTCTTAATTGCTAAGAATGATGAATGGTTCCACATATGTGCATGTGTATGTGTGTGTGTCTGGAATAGGATCTCCCCAATATTCTTTTTGCTCAGCATTGCTTTGGCTATCCAGGATTGTTTCTGGTTACATATAAATTTTAGAATGTTTTTCTATTTTTCTGAAGGATGTTGTGGATATTTTGATTGGGATTACATTGATTCTATAAATCAATTTTGGTAAGATTATCTTTTTTTACGATATTAATTCCACCAATCCATGAACAGGGGATGTCTTTCTCAATTTTCTCCCCCAAGGATTTTAATTTTTCACCGTAGACATCTTTCACCTCCTTGGTTAGGTTTATTTCAAGACATAGTATTGTCTTAGATGATACTGTAAATGGAAGTATAGTCGTGCTCTCTCGGCGTGTGTATTGGTGGTGTATAGAAGGACTACTGATTTTTCTAAGTTGATTTTGTATGTTACTACTTTGCCGAAATTGTGGGTTTTATCCACGTTTTCTTATGGGTTTTTGAGGAACTCTTGTGTACAGCTAATATCATCTGCAAATAGGAATAATTTGATAAATTTATTTTTAAACTCATGTATGAGATTAAAAATGAATAACATAGGAAAATTAGTAAGCGCACAAATATGTGGAAAGCAAGCAGCACCTTGAACACTGGGTGTGTCAAAGAAAAAGATAAAAGAAAAATCAAAATAATACCAAAATAACAAAAATCTGATCATTCTACAGAAAACTTGTGGAACTGAGTAAAAAGCATTCTGAAAAGACTTTAGATTTATTTAATGTATTTATCTTATACATTATACCAAAAAAAAAAAGTGGGCTGAGATGGCTCAGTGGCTAAAGACACTTGCTTCCAAGCCTGAGAACCCAAGTTCCATCCCCAGTCCCACATGATGAAAAAAGAGGTCAAACTTCTTCAAGTTACCCACTGATTTCCACCTGTTTGCACCCCAACCTCCCACAAATAAAGAAGTGTAATTTTTGAAAGGGATAAAGAAATGTCCCAAACAAATGCATGTTTTACCTCAAGCAACTGGAGAAAATAAAACGAACTATATCCACAGTCAGCAGAAAAAAAAATCAAAGAATGCTTATAATGATAGAAGGAAATAAAATAGAGAGGGAAAAAATAGAAATGAACAGACTGAGTTTAGTTATTTTCAAAGATTAGTAAAATTGGAAAACCTTCATCTAAACTTTAAAAAAAAAGGACAAAGTAGATATATTCATAAGTGAAATAATGAAGATATCACCACCAATTCGACAGAAAGAGCAGCATCATGAGACTACTGTAAACAACTATGTCTCAATGAACTGGATTAGCTAGAAGAACTGAATTCTTAGAATCAATTAGGATAAAGTTGAAGATACATGAAAATTAATAGATCACGAACAAATAAGTGATTGAATCAGTGTGGAAAAATCTCCCAGGAGAGAAATGCTTACAGTCTGTTGACGTCACTGCTGAATTCTAACAATGTTTGAAGAACTAATGGCAAACCTCCCCACACTCTTCTAAAAAAAAAAAAAAATTAAAGGGAGTAGCTACCTTTAATCTCCTAATATCAGGACAGCATTACTGTAATACCAAAGCCAGATGGTGACTTTATAAGCCATGAAAATTAAAGGCCAAAACCACTAATGAATACAAATATAAGTTTTCCCAAGAAAACGTGAGTAAGCCAAATTCAGCAATATATTTCTAAGACTGTAAACCGTAAGCAAGTATGATTTATCTGTCAGGTACAAGGACGGCTCAATATACACATAAATTTATCACATGGGCTGGGGCATAGTTCAGTAATTGACTACTTCCGTGTCATATACAAGGCTCTGAATCCAAATTTTCAGCACTACTAAGTAACATAAATCACTACACACAGCAGACAATATTAACAGAACGGAGGACAAAAGCCACCAGTCATCTTGAATAGTGCACACAAGGAATATGAGCAAATTCAACATCCCTTCAGGGCAACAAATCTCAAAAAATTAAGGGCAGACCCAATGGTTGTGTCCACATATGAGGCATCCAGATCTCACATCATAAGTAATGGGGAAGGGTTGAAAGTCTTCCTTCCAGGACCATGTAGACAGCGGTGCCCACTGGTGTTTCTACTCAGCCCCATACCAGAAGTTCCAGAGCACAAAAAATGAAACTCAAGATGTTTGTTTTGGAAAGGAAGAATAAAATAAAATAATCTCTTTGCTGATAGCATAATCTTATAGACAGAAGCTTCTAAAGATTTTTTAAAAAATGATAAAGCTAAGGATAGAGAAAAACTGCAGCATATAAAATCAGCTTACCAGAAGTTTTTATTTCCAAAGACTACCATTCATTGTAGGAAAAACTTAGGGCCAGCAAAATGGCCCAGTAGGTCAAAGGGCATGTTGCAGAGGCCTGACTATCATTCCCTAACCCAAGCGGACCCACACAATCAGTTCCTGAAGGTGGTCCTCTAACCTGCACACATGCACACAAATAATAAATTATCAAATGTATCATATTTAAAATGGAATTAAGAAATGGTCTACGTATGGCAGCATCCACCGGTTAAATGCTGAGTATAAACGTAATTAATGAGATAAATGATTTTTAAATTGAAAAACTAGAAAACCCTGATGAAAACCATTAAAGGCTGCAAAAATAAATAGATTGATACACCATGGTTATGTGTTAAAATAATTAACATTGTTACAATATCCATGCCACTCAATGCGATCTGCAAATTCACTGCAATTTCCACCAGAAGAGAATAAAAAAAAAAATCCTAAAATTCATATGAAATCATAGAAAGAGATTAAATAAACAAGATAAGATTGCATTAAAAAATGTCTACAGAGTTCTAACTTTCTAGTAAATTATACTACAAACAACTCAGACAATCTTGTATTATATTTTTGGAAAGACACATAGTTCAATGGAATAGAAAGGAAGCCCCAAAATAAGGCAATGTATATATGGTTATTTAATTTTTGACAAAAGAACAATAAATTGACAATGAAAAAAAAAAGTCTCTTCAATAAATATTATTGGCATATGTGGATATTGCTGTGCTAATAAGAAAAATATGGGCATTTGTAACGCACTAAAATCAAGTCAAGAGAAAACAAATTTTAAATGTAAAACTAGAGGCCATAAAACTTCAGAAGAAAACAAGGAAGGTGTTCCTTCACCTTGGACTTAGCAGTAATTGGGGTCAAAGGATCATAACATCAAAAAAAAGAGGTAACAATGGATAAAATGAAGTGTGAAAAAACTGCTCGTGTGCACACACACACACACACACACACAAAAGAGCCTGCAACAGGGGGAAGGCTGTCTCTCTCTCTCTCTCTCTCTCTCTCTATCTATCTCTCTTTCTCTTTCCTACTTGAGTTTAGTCTTTATTAAAAAAAAAAAAGAATCTTCATATAAATTTGCTTTAGCTCTCAGCAGCCCATTCCTGAGCACTAAGGAAGCTTGTCTTCTTTGGAGGAACTTGATCTTCTGGGCAAGGGACATTTTGGGAGGGTTCTGCCTCTTCTTCACTTCTCTCTTGTACTGGATTCTCTTCAATAGCAGCATGAGCTTTCTTAGCATCTCTTCTCACATCTGGAGTTTCATTGTTCTTTATGTACTGAGAGAACTGTCTCTTATACACATCTCTACCTTCCTCCATTAGGTAACACATGCAGTCTACAACATTCTGACCCATGATGCGCTTCCAAAGGACTATGGCACTGCACTTGCTTTCAGCATCATAACCAGGTACCGTAAGGGGTAGACAAGCCTCCATCCACAGCTCCCATCAAGACCTCAAAAACTTTATCATCAGTTGTACTTCGAGCAAGACCTGCTTCCAAATAGCAAATGAAGGCAGCAGGCTGACCATCATCAGTGCTTCCCACATTTATATACAGTCACCTCTACCTGGCCTTCATAGATCCGGTCCATACCAAACCTACTGAGAAGCTTGTGGGCCAGCAGCATAATCGGTCAGACAAACTTTCACATTGTATTTTGTTCATTCGCATGCATATGCTGTAAAGTCTATCATATAACTTTCTGTATAGATTTACACAATCTAGCGCATGATATCTCAATTAGTTATACAAACAATCACCCTGTATTTGGGTGTATTTGTTGCCTTCTAAATCTCACTTGATATCTCTCAAAGTAGGCCTTATTCTTGACAGTTCTCACAAACTCATCCTGTGGAACAGAAATCGTGTGTTTCCTGTTTTGAAACAAAAGTGAAGAGAGAGAATAAGAATATTCAGAGAACATTGGACATGAATAAGTTAACTCTGAGCTTTTATACCCTGAGACTGGCAGTTCAGACTCTAAGGCAGAGAAACAGTGTTATTCTTCTTGCTGAGACATAAAGCAGCTGTAACAAACCAGCACAGCCCTAGTGGCTTAGAACCATGAGCATCTTTTCTCTCATGATATGGAGGCCAGGAGTCCAAAGTTAAGGTCTCCACTGAACTTCCTCACCAGTGGAGGAATCCATTTTTTGCCTCTTGCTCATTGATTGTGGCTGCCTACGAGCCTGAGCAGGTAGGTGGCTATATCCTCCAAACTCTACAAATCTCTCATTTGTATCTTCGGTGTATATGAAATCTCTCACATGCTGCTCTAAGAATACACCTAGGAAATCTGGATTACCTCTTCCTCTCCAGATTCTCAACTGAATCTCACATTCACATGCTTTCCCATTTATGGTCTCCAGGATTGCACTGCAGATATATTCTTTATGCCACTATTCAGCCATTGTACAGCTTTTGTTACCTTCCAAAGAAAAATAGAAAACAAAGAATGAAAAGCTGACTTCCAGATGTTAAAGAAGAAATTCATGAATGGAAAATTAAGGTATAAAGTATTGGTTAACGTATCTCTGAAAGACTCTACTGATCCAGGTATTAAAGCAGAGGCTGAGACTCATAGCCAAACTTTGGGCAGAATGCATAGAATCTTATGAAAGAATGGGAAGAAAGAAAGATCTGGAAGGGACAGGCGCTCCAAAAGGAGACCAACAGAGCCAAAAATACTGGCCCCTGGGAGCCCTGCAGAGTCTGATACCCCAACCAAGGACCATACAAGGACCTAAAACCCTGGCTCAGATGTAGCCCATAGACTCAATCTTCTAAGTGGGTTCCATAGTAGGGGAGCAGAGGCTGTCTCTGACATGAACTCAGCGGCAGGCTTTCTGGTAACCTTCCCCTGGGGGAGGCATCCTTGCCAAGCCACAGAGGAAGACAATGCAGCCAGTCCTCATGAGACCTGATATGCTATGGTCAGATAGAAGGGGAGGAAGACCTCCCCTATGAGTGGACTAGGGGAGGGGCACAGGGGGAGAAGAGGGAAAGAGGGTGGGATGGGAGGAGACGAGGGAGGGGGGCACAGCCAGGATACAAAGTGGATAAATTCTAATAAATAATAATAATTAGAATTAAAAAATAAAATGGTATTAGCAGATAAACAGTTTCTAAGTATTTTCTTAAAACAATACCTTCTTATTCAACTAAATACAGAATAATAATTGTCAATATAGATGTCAAAAGTAAAAACTCACACCAACTTGGGAAGGCTAGATGTGGATGGTGCATTTAGAATAGGGAGATGAGCTATGTTCCCTGTGAGGTCACTGTGCCCCAGGACTCTGCCCCTTTATGGTATGTGATGTGAGCCACTGGAGGAAAAGTCCCATGATTTTCTACCTTATGATTTTTAAAATGTGCATATGAATGTACAAACTGGGAAAAATCATTAGATTATTTTCCAAAAGAGCAAATATTTGACTATAAGAGCAAATATTTGAGGGTAAAAAGCCTTTGATCTATACCTTATGTCACAAACAAAAAAGCTTACATGCACTGAATTTATAAGCATAGACGCTGAAGCTATGAAACACTTGAAAATGATTGGTGAACTGACAACCTTCACTGCGCACAATGGCACAATCTGTACTGCTGGCATGTGGAGAACCCTTGAGGCGCTTAGGTAATTGCTATTTATGTAGTGGCTTCTAGAAGAGCTTCAATTCCAACCCAAAAAGCATGAACATCTCCTGATATCACTTAATGTGTCTTATATCTGGACTTTCAGTAATGTGCATGCTCCAGTAATTGAAACAGCATGGAACTTGCATACAAAGAAAGACAGCAGAGCAGTGGAATACAAGGGAAAACCTAAAAAAAAAAAACCCACCAATTTGATTTTCAACAAATATTCAAAGAACACAATGTAAAGAAGCAATGGACTTCTGAGTAAGCAGTGCTGCAAAAAGTGGGTATCTCCATTCAGGTGAGTGAAACATGCCTTTAAATCTCATCAGATGCAATAATCAAGTCTAAATAGATTAAACATCTTAATGTAAAGCTTGAACCTATGAAAATCCTGGAAGAAGGTGTATAGAAAATGGTATAAAACATTTAAATTGTCAAAGACAGAATGAAGGCAAAAAAGAACAGCAGAGTACATAAAACAAAAAAAGAAACAAGAATCAAAGCAAAGTGATAATCAACAGAATAGAAGAAAATAGGTTAAAATCCAGAGCTCCAAAAAATGAAGAGCAATAAATAAAAGGTCCTTTTCTAAAAGTGGGTGATGGAGCTAAACTTCCCTCAATAGAAGGCATGAAGACAAGCACACAAACACACTACCACCAACAACATCATAATAAAAGGAACGTTAGTTCCTTCATTGGGCATTAATATCTCTCAAGATCAATGGACTCAAGTCTCCAATAAAAATATACAGGCTAACAGAATGAATGTGCAAACAAGACCCAACATTCCGCTGCATACATGAAACACACCTCAGCAACAAAGATAGACATAACCTCAGGATTAAGGGCTAGGAAAAAAGTTTTCTAAGCAAATAGACTGAAGAAGCAAGCTAATATCTAATAAAATAAACTTTCAAACAAAATTAATAAAAAGAGACAGGGATGGATACTTCATTCTAACCAAAGGAAGACTATACCAAGATGACATCTCAATCCTGAACATCTATGCCCCAAATACAAGGCCACCCACACATTTGTGAAAGAAACATTAATAAAGCTTAAACCACACATCAATCCCCACGCGTTAATAGTAGGAGAATTCAACACCCTAATTGTACCAAAGGACAGGTCAATGAAACAGAAACTAAACAGAGAATTAAATGACATTAACAGATTTCATGAATCAGATGGATCTAATGACATCTACAAAACTTTTGATTCAAACACCAAAGAATATACTTTCTTCTCAGCATCACATGGAATCTTCTCCAAAATCGACCATATAGTAGGTCACACAACAAACCTCAACTGGTACAAGAAAGTTGAATTAATCCATTGTACTTTACCAGATCATCATGGATTAAAACTGGACTTCAACAACAACAGCAATAACAAAAAGCCTACAAACTCATAGAAACTGTATAACTCCCTATTCAATGACCACTGGGTCAGAAAAGATATAAAGAAATTAAAGACTTCCTAAATTTCAATGAAAATGAAGGCACAACATACTCAAATTTAAGGGATACAATGAAAGCAGTGCTAAGAGAACGGTTCATAACACTAAGTGCCTTCATAAAGAAATTGGAGAGCTCTCATAGTAGAAACTTAACAGCTCACCTGAAAACAAGAAGAGGAAGAAGAGGAGGAGGAAGAGGAAGAGGAGGAGGAGGAGAAGGAGGAGGAGGAGGAGGAGGAGGAAGAAGAAGAAGAAGAAGAAGAAGAAGAAGAAGAAGAAGAAGAAGAAGAAGAAGAAGAAGAAGAAGAAGAAGACATCCAAGAGGAGTAAATTGCAGGAAGTAACCAAACTCAAGGCTAAAATAAAAAACTTAGAAAGAGAACAATAAAAAGAATCAACAAAACCAAGAGCTGGTTCTTTTAGAAAATCAACAAGATAGACAAACCCTTAGCCAAACTAACTAAAAGGCAGAGAGACAATATCTAAATCAACAAAACCAGAAATGAAAAGGGAGACATAACAATACATACTGAGAAAACTCAAAGAATCATTAGGTCTTACTTCAAAAGCCTGTATGCCACAAAATTGGAAAATCTAAATGGACAGTTTTCTTGATAGATTCCATTTACCAAAGTTAAATCAAGATCAGGTAAACAAGTTAAATAGTCCTATAACCCCTAAGGAAATAGAAGCAGTCATTAAAAGTCTCCCATTCAAAAAACAAAACAAAACAAAACAAAAGCCCAGGGCCAGATGGTTTCAACACAGAATTTTACCAAACTTTCAAAGAAAAGCTAATACCTATACTCCTCAAAGTATTCCACAAGCTAGAAACAGTAGGAACATTGCCAAACTCATTCTATGAGGACACTTAAAACACACAAAGACCCAACAAAGAAAGAAAATTTCATACCAACTTCTTTTATGAACACTGACACAAATATTCAATAAAATACTTGCAAACCAAATCCAAGACCACATTAAAAATATCCATCATGATCAACTAGGACTCATCTTAGGCATGCAGGAGTGGTTCAATATATGAAAATCTACCATTCCATATACGCAAACTGAAAAAAATCCCACTATGATCATCTCATTAAAATCATTCGACAAAATTCAACATCACTTTATGTTAAAAGCCTTGGAAAGATCAGGGATACAAGGTACATACCTAAACACAAAGGCAATATACAGCAAGCCGTTATCCACCATTAAATTAAATGAAGAGAAACTTAAAGCAATCTCACTGAAATCAGGAACAAGGCAAGGCTCTCACCATATTTCTTCAATATAGTACTTCAATATAGCCAGAGATTAAGACAACTGAAAGAGATCAAGGGAATACAAATTGGAAAGGAAGAAGTCAAAGAATTGCTCTTTGTAGATGATATGGTAGTATACATAAGTGACCCCAAAAATTCCACTAGAGAATTCCTACAGCTAATAAACACCTTCAGCAAAGTGGCTGTGTAAAAACAAAGCAAAACAAAAAAATTCCATTCCCTCTGCCCAACAGTTAACTATAAGTCTCAGCATCTGCTTTGATAGTCTGCAGGGCAGAGCCTTTCAGAGGCTCTCTGTGGCAGGTTGCTAACTTGTTTCCTGTTTTCTTCTTCTTCTGATGTCCATCCTCTTTGCCTTTCTGGATGGGGATTGAGTATTTTAGTCAGAGTCCTCCCTCTTGATTAGTTTCTTTAGATGTACAGATTTTAGTAGATTTATCCTATATTATATGTCTATATGAGTAAGTATATACCATGTGTGTCTTTCTGTTTCTGGGACAGCTCACTCAGGATGATCCTTTTCAGTTCCCACCATTTACCCGCAAATTTCATGATTTCCCCATTTTTCATTGCTGAGTAATATTTCATTGTGTAGATGTACCACAATTTCTGCATCCATGCTTCAGTTAGGGGCATCTGGGTTGTTTCCAGCTTCTGGCTATTACAAATAAAGCTGCTAAAACATGGTTGAGCAAATGTCCTTATTGTGTACTTGAGCCTCTTTTGGATATATGCCTAGGAGTGGTATGGCTGGATCTTGAGGAAGCGTTATTCCTAGTTGTCTGCGAAAGTGCCAGATTGATTTCCAAAGTAGTTGTACAAGTCTACATTCCCACCAGCAGTGGAGGAGGGTTCCCCTTTCTCCACAACCTCTCCACATGTGTTGTCACTTGAGTTTTTGGGCAGAGTGCATGGAATTTTATGAAAGAAGTGGAAAATAGTAAGATCTGGAGAGGGCAGGAACTCCACAAGGAGAGCAACAGAACCAGAAAATTTGAACACAGGGGTCTTCCCAGGGACTCATACTCCAACCAAGTACCATGCATTGAGATAACCTAGAACCCCTGCACAGATGTAGCCCATGACAGTTCAGTGTCCAAGTGGGTTCCATAGTAATGGGAAGAGGGACTGCCTCTGACATAAACTAATTGGTCTGCTCTTTAATCACCTCCCCCTGAGGGGGGAGCCGCCTTACCAGGCCACAGAAGATGACAATGCAGCCACTCCTGATGAGTTCTGATAGACTAAGATCAGAAGGAAGGAGAGCGGGACCTCCCCTATCAGTGGACTTGGGGAGGGGCATGCGTGAAGAAGGGGGAGGGAAGGTGGGATTAGGAGGGGAGGAGGGAAGGGTTTATGGGGGGATACAAAGTGAATAAAGTGTAACTAATAAAAGTTTAAAATTTTTCAAAAAAAAATTCAGTAGCCTTCCTATATACAAATGACAAATGGGCTGAGAAAGAAAATGGGGAAGGAAACCCATCACAATAGCCACAAATAACATAAAGTTGGTATAACTCCAATCAAGTCAAAGACCTGTATGACTAGAACTTCAAGTCTCTGAAGAAAGAAATAGGATCTATTAAATCTCACCCAGAAGAGGAAATAGAATAGACAGTGGAAGTGGTTAAAGAGAGGGAACAAGGTAGGAGAGGGATAACAGAGAGAAATGAGGGTATTAATCACACCTCAGGAGAGGAGGGGGCAAAAGGGGAGGACACAGGGCTTGCAGAGAGAAGAGAAACAGTGGGTGGGGGGCATCTCTTTGACAAGCTGAAGACCAAAGACAGGGTAGGCTTCTGAGATAATATAAGGGTGACTCTGTCTGAGCCTCCTAGTAGCAGGGGTCATAGAGACTAAACAGGATACCCTCTAACTAGACAGGACTCCTAACAGAGAGAGGGCAACACCAACCCACCCGCAAAAACTTTGATCCAAAATTCACTCTGCCTACAGGATGTGCAGGGGTGAAGATAGAACAGAGATAGAGAGAATGTCCAACCAATGACTGGCTCAATCTGAGACCCAACCCATGGGGAAGAGCCAACCCTTGACACTATTAAAGATACTCTGCTGTGCTTGCAGATAGAAGCCTAGTAGAGTTGTCCTCTGCGAGGCTGCACTCAGCAGCGGATCGACAGATGCTAAGACTCATAGCCAAACATTGGGTAGAAAAGATGGAGAAAGGATAGAAGAATGTGGAGGTGACAGAAACTCCACAAGAAGACCGAAAGAGCTAACTAAGCAGGACCCAGAAGGGCTTGTAAAGACTGAAGCACTTCATCAAGGACCATGAATGGACTGGAACTAGGGCCCCTACAGAGATGTAGCCAATGGGAAGCTCAGGCTTCATGTGCGTTCCCTAATACGAGAAGAGGAGACTGTCTCCAACATGGACTTGATTGTCTTCTTTTTCATGGCTTCCCCTGGTGGGGCTGCCTCCCCAGACCATGGGGGAAGAGGATTCCTTCGGTCCTGATGGGGTTTTATGAGCTAGGGTGAGTTGGCGGAGGGGCTTCCTTTTCTGAGGAATAGGAGAGGGGGGATAAGGGAAGAGAAAGGGAGGGTGAGGCTGGAGGAGAGGAGAGAAGGGACTCCAATAGGGATATAAAGTAGATAGATAGATAGATAGATAGATAGATAGATAGATAGATAGATAGATAGATAGATAGATAGATAGATAGATAGACAGACAGACAGACTTAAAAGAGAAGCAATTTCCTAAAGACAGGCTACTTTTCAAAGTCTGTAAGCCCCTTTGTAACTGAAAATGCCCCAAAACTTCATTGCTTCTCACAGCCTAATCTTCACAATTGTTGGGTGCTTTCAAAGCTAAAGAAGTGTGAAACAATGTGCAGATTCATCCGAAGCTTCTTGTCTATTTTCTCTTGCAAAGGTTCTTGGAATAAGAAGGTGGTCCTCAACCACCATCCCAAAAGGAAGAACAGTTCAAGCCTTCCAGCCTCCCCGGTTCCCCTCTTCCCTCCCTGCACAGGGCTCTAGTTTCTTCCTTCGCTAATTGCTCTCTTTTTCAAGGCTACATATTATGCTGTGTCTTCCTTTAATTACTCATGGGCATATATTCTTGCTCATTTTACCTCTGCTTTAAACTCATAGTATCAAGTTCATTTTTAGAAAATCAAAGTAATTTTGGATTGATCAATATACTTTGGCTTTTGATATTGTCAAAAGTAATGCCACCAAACTGTTTTTGTATTTGACACAGTGCTATGAAAGAAAGCATTTGTGAATTACATGATTACTGTAATTATCTTTGACAAACTTAGAAAAGTCTAGAACAGTGGTTCTCAATCTATGGGTCACAACCCTTTTGGGGTTGAATTACCCTTTCACAGTGGTCCCATATCAGATATTCTGCATAGCGGATATTTACATTATGATTCGTAACAGTAGCAAAATTATATTTATGAGGTGGCAATACTTTTTAATTATTCATAAAAATAATTTTATGGTTGGTGGTCACCACAGCATGAGGAATTGTATCGAATGGTTGCAGCATTAGGAAGGCTGAGAACCACTCGTCCAGAATCAAGTTTTGTTTAAAATAGTGCTTTTGTTTCTACTGGAGAGCAGTTGGATGGAGAAGTTTATCATGGATTCTAAGCCGGCTTTCTATTTCTTGCATATAACACTTTCTGGGCCACTCAGACGTGCCATGCTATGTTGGCACATCTTTGGATTGATATTACAAGCAGTCCACTGTTTTCAGTGCCCGGGTCATCTGAAATAAGGAAAATTCTTTGGTGCTGCAGGCAGTCACCGATTGGATGGGCCTAGCCAGCCAAGAAAGCGATGTCGGTGTTTCCACAACACCAAGCCTAAAACAAAGATTAGAAAAGCTGACCTGGGAAGCCATCCCCCAAATAATAACCAACTCCAGTCTCACTTGAGTATAACCCAAATGGCACCCTGAGGTGCAAAATTCCTTAAGCCCCTACTTTTCTTTATAAACTGTTTGTCTTTGTTTTTAATACCCTTTGGGCTTTCCTAGTTCCTAGTTTAAAATGAAAGTGCCAGAAAAACATCACAAATACTGCCACCGTACTTATGATTTAAGCAGAAGTAGTAAGCAGTAGGAATATCAAGACAGCATAATTAAAGCCTGTCAAATTACAATTCCTGCAAGATGCAAACAGGCAGTATCCAACATGGCCTTGACATGGAGTGAGAGGAAGGCCCTTGGTAAAGGTTTTGGAAAAACACATATATATGGAGGGGGAAGGGAAGGAGGAGAGATGTTGAAGGGAAGAAAGCCAGCTGCATATTCAGGGACAATTGGGAGGAATCCATTAGCTGCTCTTATCAGCGCTTGGGTCTTTTAAAGGTTTTTGATTAGTGTCGTATGGAAATGGAGTTAAATTTCGCTTTCATTCCTTGTCTCTCTTCAGCATCTTTAAGGTTGCTATAAAAATAATCTCAAAATGTACGGACAGGCATGGCTCAGTGGGTGCATTTACTGATCTTCAAGAGGACCCAAGTTCAATTACCAGCAAGCTCACACTGGTTATCCAGCTGCAGCATTTCTGATGCCCTCTACAACCCTCTGCAGGCACTCGTGATCATGTACAACAACCTACTCTCTCTCTCTCTCTCTCTCTCTCTCTCTCTCTCAAACAATAAAAAATAATAAATATTTTTTAAAAGGTATGATCAATGAGATAAGATGGGAAATCTTCAAATTTTGTATTGCAATAAAAAATAATAAATATTTTTAAAAGGTATGATCAATGAGATAAGATGGGAAATCTACAACTAAGATCAATTTTTTATTGATGATGGGTGAATCCTATAAATTTGTGACTACAGGCAGATCTTCAATACGGTCAATAAACCAGTGTCCATTGAGCACTTACTGTCCTGTCAGCATCCTCTTGTCTGTGACTCCAGTGAAAAGAAAATTGTGGTTCCAGAAACTAAACCAAGAAGGACAGATTTAGGAGGAAAATGGTAACTTTTATTTCAGACCTGGTATGTATTAAAAATGCTTTCAGTAAGCAATACGAGCTTCAGAGCCTGGGGAAACCATGGGAGCAAGACAGGTATTAACTTATTCTATAGAGGCAAATAAAATCTAGGAAGAGGAGAAGCTGATAGAGATACCCATGGCCGTTGTTAAGGGGTGAAACTAAGATTCTGAGTCCAGAGACAGCTTCATGAGTGTGGGAACTGTTGCTTCTCAGGGTTCTGTGCTCATCAGGGAATGCCTTTTCTGCTAGGCTTTGGATGTTCTCCAACAATATACGTGTTAAAAACTTGGCCTCGGTGGTGATGGCATTAGGAGATAAGAGATGGAACCTATAAGTGGACCTTAGGATATTGGGACCGTGCTCTTAAATAGTTACATATTTATATGTATGAGAGTATGAGAACCACTCCCTCATTTTTCTTTTTTTCAGTTTGCCTTCTGGCTGGTGAGTAGTATTTTTTTTTCCCACCACACATTCCTTCCGTATGTTGCTGTTTGAGGGGCCAGTGGCAGAGAGACTGCTTAACCACACAGACTGGAGCCTACAGAATCATGAGCCGAAATAGGCCTTTTCTTTTTGCAAGCATATAATTCCAAGTATCTTGCTACAGTAATATGGAGCCCGCTAGCACAGAAAGTCGGTAGCATACATTGGGATCATGGATGTAACAGTGATCAATGATGGTACGAAGAAGTCTTTGAAATTGGTCATTAAGACGCTTTAAGTCAAGACTAGGAAAAAAAACCTAAAATTTAATGATTTGAGATTTAATGGGTGACTCTATGTGGGGGCACACAGATCAGAATGCTAT
Organism: Psammomys obesus; assembly: GCF_907164565.1. Taxonomy (NCBI): domain Eukaryota; kingdom Metazoa; phylum Chordata; class Mammalia; order Rodentia; family Muridae; genus Psammomys; species Psammomys obesus. Next base: position 4,121,145 of record NW_026586662.1, read on the forward strand.
TAAGGGCACTAAGCCTGTGCTCCTGAAGTTTCAGATGAAAGGAGGAATCTACTAGGAATAAGACTAGGTTATTCTGGTTACACCAAAGCAACATTTGGCAGCATCTTGTTCATGTGTTCACGGCTAGTTTATCTGACAGCACAAATTTCAAGGCAGTAAAACACCTTGCTGTTGCATGGATATTACTGGGTGCTTTGGCCACATGTACTCATTACAACTGGGGGGTAATGAACAGAGCAGAAAGTTTTGCAGAATCGCTACGTCTTACAAAGTTTCAGTCCTAGAGGGTGCAGTTGTTGGTACCAATTTAAAAAAAAATGCTTCAGATAGAAAATATAAGGAAAGATGCCTGGAGGCCATCCTAGAAATCTTCCTAGCCTTCAGGTCCAGCATAGGCTTCTGAGAATAGAAATGCAAGCCTGTTCCAGAGAATTTACAGAGTAGAACTGTTTAAGAAAAAGAAAAAAAAAAATCCCCAGGTTGGGCACATGCCCAGGACTGGTTGCTTCTCAAAGGCAGTGGTTCTCAACCGCCCTAATGCTGTGAATCTTTAATATAGCTCCTCATGTGTGGTAAACCCAACCATAACATATTTTTCGATGCTACTCAAAACTGCCATTTTGCTACTGTTATGAATTGTCATATAAATATATGATAGGCAGGTCATCTGATATGTGTCATCTGTGAAAGGCTCATTCTACTCCTCAAGGAGTAGAATCAAGTTGAAAATCACTACTCAAAGGCTGATGTCACCCATGTTGAATAGGCAAGGCCCTTAGTTAGGGGCTACTAAGCCTCCATTTGAGAAGGCTCAGCCATGACCCACACAGGTGGCATCTCACGACACTACCCAAGTCATGATGATTTTCAGTCATGAAAAATGCAAGATTCAGAGTTCTTGGAAGCGTCTACAAAGATTCCAGAGAAACACTTAGATGTCAGGAAACATGCTGTCCTATCAGAATTTCTGCAGACTTTCAAAGCTATAGTAATGACCGTGGGAAGGGAAAGGTGCTAGAAGCACATGACACTTACAAAGGGAAATATAGGCAGCAGGCAAAACGATCGCAAGACAGTTCCATGTGCTGTGGCTCCAGGGTTGTAAGGCAGAGCTACCCCAAGCCGTTGGTAGCCCGCATCTGCCACAGTGTGTCCAGATGCTGGACATGGAGTTTTAGAATGCAATCTGCCTTGCTCTTTTTCAGTGTTGCTCTTAGATAATCATATTCTTCCTGTTTGCACTGTGCTGCCATTGATTTTTTTTTTATGTGCTTGCAAGTTTTATTGCATCGTCACAAGAGCTCTCAAAGGAAGTTCCCCTTTAACCTCAGACAGGTGGCATTTGGACTGTTGAAATCTGAAGGAGCACTTAGTAGTTGGGCAACTCCTGGGGATGAGATGAATGCACTTTGTACCTCTGGGGCCTGGGGTGGCACACTGTCACATAGGTGCCAATTTTTTATGTGTTAAAGGTACCCAAGCAGCACTATGAGGCTGAGTAAAACCTTTGAAAGGTGAGACGTCTCCAGTAGGTCCCAAAGTCACTTCAGAAGGCATTGTTCTTCTCCAAACCTTATTCTTGTCGAATTTTGCTGCCTAGTTGATGAGGTAAGCAGGGTTTCCTTGGCCACCGTTCCCTCCAAGACCTGGTGTCTCGATACAGGACAAAAACAAACCCCTTGTGATCATGAACTGGAACCTTCAGATCTATGACCTGAAATAACCTTCTTCTTTTTTATCAGTTAAGCATCTTGTACATTTTTGTTATAGTGACGGGAAGCTAGTGATTGTGATAGTTCTATGTCTAGAAATCCTTAATAACTCTATCGTTGAGTCTGCGTATTGTAAAGTTGCACGATACAAAGGAGCATGTATGTGAGGAAAAGAAACAGATGTCTACACATCTGCCATTCTTGCCGCCCTATTCAGGTGTTACACGCCTACTGTCTCCAGCTGAATCTTCTAGCGAATTCACTTTGTGGGGAGAGAGCAATACCCGTATCTTCTGTTTTAAAGTGAGCAAGGGAAGAGGAAGGAAAAGGCTGAAAGCCTCGAGAGGCCATGTCCCTGCCTAGCCCCCTCGCAGGCTGGCTAGCACAAAACCATTTCTAAGAAAAGAATGACAAGAAACCCAGACTTTTTCTTAGCTGAGTTGCTTCTTTGCGGCAGCAAAACCCTTGGAGAGAGACATTGATCAGAGAGAGAGCTGGGCAACCCCAGTTTCTTTTCCTCCTACTTCTTCCATGTTCATCGATAAGCCAGCCACGGTGTTTGTATGTGTGCACGTCAACTCACACATGTATGATTACATGGATAAGCAGCACAACAGAATGTGTGTGAGGCATACACTATTAGGTTTCTGAATGGGATACCTTAGAATTTGAATTTAATCTTGACATTGTAATGTAATAACATAAGTCAAAACCCATGCTAATAATTTGAAATTTTAATTTTTCTTCATTTTTTAAAATTTTTTATTAATTACATTTTATTCACTTTGTATTGTCCCCATAAACCCCTTCTTCCTCCCCTTCCAATCGCACCTTCCCTCCCCCTTCTCCACACATGCCCCTCCCCAAGTCCACTGATAGGGGAGGGCCTCCTCTCCTTCCTTCTGATCCTAGTCCATCGGATCTCATCAGGAGTAGCTGCATTGTCTTTAATTTTTCTTACTTAGATGGCAACTTAGAAAGTTGCCAAGACAAGTCAAAAAGAAAGACCAAAAAGAGCTTTGTATGTGCAGTATTTTTAGTGGCAACTTTTAATATGTTTTAAGCAAAAGCGCTTGCGTTTTGAATTTACTCTGGGCTCCCACTCACGGAGCCGGTCTGAGGAGGGTGAGTAGCACATACTGTGCAAACACACTTCTGTTCCTGCTACCGCAGGGCAGGAACTTTCCACATTTGCCCTCCCAGCTGGCAGAGGGCGGGGACTGCCAGGGACATCGCTGACTTCTCAAGTCTGCCCTTCCTGCTGTCTGTTGAAAGGCTGAGGACTAGAGACAGATGTTGGAGGTGGAGGTGGAGTGAGCCCTAGCTCTATTTAAGGAAGCCATATGTGAGGAGTCACTTAGCAGGAAGCCGGATTTCAGAAGGCCAGGTCTCAGTGGTAGAGCACATGCCTCGCACACACAAGGCCCTGGTTTAAGTTCCATTACCACAAAACAAAAAGAACCATGAAAGCCAAGACCAATACTTAAAATCTTGTGCAAGGCAGTCCATGAAGAAACAAAATATCACTTTTAGATTGGGTAGTATACTTGAGCTAAAACATTTTTCTCTCTTTTTAATTTTTTTCTGGAATTTTCTTTGTCATTAAGGAGAAATGCTACAGCTACCAACTATGTCAAATGAACCCCACAGCAGGTTGTTCTTGGCACGACAGTATCTTTGGCCTTCTATTTTTTTTTCCCAAGTGTAGTTGTAGACTGAAATACACTAAACATCCCCAGTCTTTTCTCAGAATCAAACGGTAGCCCGTGATAGACATCTGACTCTTGCTGCCTAGAAATGGGAATTCCGTCTGTGTCTTTGAGAAATTTTCTCTTAACAAGAGGCCAACTGGCCCACGAGGGACTCAGCTCTACAACTGTTCCTTCATTAGCAGCTAATGAGTAAAAGCTCAGGGCCAGAGTAAGGGGAAATTCCTGCCTTTATGATCCAAGGTTCAAGGTTAAGACATTAGTCTAGAGAGTCAAATTGGCTTGCAGAAAACCAAAACACACCCTGCACTAATAAAAACACAAACTGCACATACCATGAGACATCTTTGAGTGATTATACCAAAAAACTAATACTGCTTATATGGAGCTTGTTAGATGTTCAAATGTTTCCCAGAGTGTCATATTATAGCCTCCTGCTCAGAACTAATTCCTGGATGAAGCTTCGCCTTTCAACAGGTTACTGATCGTACAGGGAGAGCCAGAGCAGAAGCAAATTAGTTTCTATGAATTGCCAGCACTGGCTCCCATGATCAGGAGGCTGTTTCTACAGCGTGAACAAGTTGGGATTTCATCTCAGCTGACAGCCACAGAATCTGACACTCATGACAAATGAATCAGGTTTATTCACTCTGGTATTGGTGGCTGGACCCAAAAGATTTGAAGAAAAAAAATAGTAAGGGAAAGATCATCATTTACATCTGAGATGGACTGGTGAATTCATTTGACAAACACAATAATACTTGACTCACAATTACTTGAAAAATCAGAGCATAGGCATGGTAGGTCAGACCTGTAATGTCAGCACTTAGGGTAAAGAGGCAGGGAGATCACAAGTTGAAAGTAATCTTTGACTACATAGTAAGTTTGAGGCCAGCCTGGATTATGTGAGAACCTATCTCAAAAAAAAAAAAAAAAATCAATCAGGAAACCTATCTTTCTTGCTAAATAACTTGATTTAGGGGAGAAACATATCTCTGCCCTGCCAAACCCATCAATTCCCTCTCCCAAGTCAACAGCAAAGATAGAGACAATCATCCAAGTTTACAGAGCTCTTATGTATCAGTATTCTCTTCCAGACCCTTGTTATTCATCGTGTGTCTTCAGAATACTTGCCAGATGTTTTTCCCCCATAGTTGGTCCTATCCATTTCAGATCTAGAGTAACTGCATATTTGATTACAGTAAAAATATAAATGTGCAAGTAACAAACACTGTTTGAATCCTATGGCACATGATGTACAAAGTAACATCAACAGAGAGGAAGGGAGAAAGGAATGGAGGTAGAAGAACAAGAAACAGAGTGGGAGGGAGATTGGTTGGTAGTAGAACACCATCTTGGGATTTTCATCAGTCATTCCAAATTTTCTAAAAAAGAGTGCCGTGGGCAAGTCCACGTATGTGTAAACTGTTGCCAACGTTGATCTCACCACCTATGTCTCCCTATCCATGGAATAAAGAACATCAGTACCCAGGCATGACGGTGCACACCTTTAATCCCAATGCTTGGAAAGCATAGGCAGGTGGATCTCTGTGGGTTTGAGAACTGCCTGGTCCACATACTGAGTTCCAGGCCAGTCAGGGTCATCAGTAAGATTGTCTTTAGGAGTAGTGTGATGGTCACTGACAAACCACAAAATCTGCAGCAAGCATGGAGTTGTACAAAAGAGCCAGTCATAAGTCAACTACACAATTGTCCATATTAATATGGAATTAACACTGCTAATCACTTCATACTTTTAGTGTGGACTGCCTCAGACTTAAGAGTCAAGCATTTTAAAGGGAAATTTTAAGATGCCACCATGCTTCCATCTCACTGGACTGAGTCTTGGAAAGCATAAACTTGACCTTGTCTACTATATTTCTATAACCTCCTTGGTTTTTGGTCCAGTGCAGTGCTTATACTGATGAAGTCCATATAACAATGCTCATTGACTGGGCTCAGCTTTTCTGACTTCACAGCTCTTAGTACATGAATAGTTTGTATACATAAAGCCTGGAAAACTCATATTGTTGTATAAGAGAACAGGAATAATAATAATATAACAAACAAACATACATGACTTCAGGCTTTGACATGCTGTATAGTATCCTATTTGAAGAGGCTAGAAAATGAGTGTTTGCTAATGAAACACTCTTGAAAACATTGCTGCTTGTAGTAAGAAATATTATGAGGCGCCAAGTGAAACCTTCCAGAAGCACTCCTGTCAAAATGATCAATCAAGTTCTCACCGAAAGAAGGACAATGAAGAAAGGGCAGAACAGACAGAAAAAGCAGTGACCTTTGCAACGCTGTCACTATTTGTGCTAAGATCTGAAAAACATTCCCTGCTTTCATTGCTAAAAACTTTTCCTCAACTTGTCATCAGACTGAGAACTGGGGGCATCTTGTTTGGTTTTGGTAGAGAGTAATTACCATCTGCACCCCACAAACGTGAGTAAGCCTGCACAGAAATAAGCCATCCAAGTCCATGACGAACGTCGAAATTGTAGACATAAGGAGCAGAGCAGAAAATTGTAGCGTGACAAAATAGCTACGTTTAATTATGCAAAATTACATAGAATTTTCATCTTCTGTAGAGGCGCTTTATTTAAACTTACATCGAAAGGCACGTCTTTTGGTTAATGCAACTTTCATTGCAAGAGAGGGGGCTGAAGGAATGGAACAGGGTTCATTCGCTTTACAGTTTACACCACAGTTTGCAACGCTTAGCACTTTTTTGGAGTTTTAGAGTCACCCTTGCCCTTTCTGAGAAGAGTGTTTAAAACTACAGGCCACCCGATAACAATCTCCTGAATCCATTACCACATGTCTCCCGGACTGTGGAGGACTTCCTCTTCTTTCCTGCAGATCTTGGGTTCCAGTATCTCCTCAAAACTTCCCCTTCCGGGGGACATCCTGAAAGAAGGCAACCCTCTATTTGAAGGGTAACTCTTGAAACTTCCCTTGGCAGGCCCGATCACTCAGTCATTCGAGAAAAGGTTCAGTGTTGACCCAGTATTACTCTTATCAGGACAGCTGCTCTCTGTGATTGTTACAGCTGCAGGATGGAAACACCAGTGACCTCAGCTACGCGGCTCAGTGAGCACCGTCACATACCAGCTCCCACGGTCCCTTGCAGGGGAAAGGAAGCGTCAGCATGTTTTCTGTGAAACAAGCTTTGGTCTTCTGCCGACAGGACATTGAATCGAGCCCTTCCGGTCACTCTGAATCAAATGTGATTTAGATTTTCTTCTCTAGGGATTAAAAGCAAAATAATAAATAACTAAGGAAACATGAAAAGAAGATTGAGACGGGAACCAGAAAGAAGGAATCAGGAGTTGTTGCTTTCCCACTGTCATCTCCAAGGGGGCTCCATTGCAGTCTGTGTCCGGCTTTGCAATCGGCCATCATCTCTCCCTGATCTAGAGTCACATTTCAAAGCAACTCAGAAAAGGCTCAGTGGACACATGATAACTAAATAAACTTAGGTAAATAACTAAATGATTCTACAATAAGTACATACATTTTCAATAAATCAGTAAAGAACTTGCTTTAACTGTGCACCACCGCAGACCCCCACTACACACTGTCTGGGTTTGCTCTTTGGAGTCACGTTAACCCCCTGACAAACCAGGTTTGATATTTTCTTCAAGTCGGGGCTCCCTCTTTTCTTCCCATTTGCAGCCATGATGTCTGTAAGGAGAGACTCACAAAGATATGAATTCGTCCAGTGCAGCTCACTTTCAGCTTCCAAGTCTACTATATGTAGGCTCCACTTTCCAGACTTGTCTTTTAGCTGCCTGTGTCTTCATGATCATTTTAAAAAATTTTACTGAAGCAAAGAATTAACATTGTGTCTGGTGGGTGTGAGTGCCCTGTTTGATGACAGAAAAGGCAATACGTATTGCCAGCACCAATGATTTTTCTTCTCTGTTGAGTCTTGTGGAGAACATGTCAGCCACAGTTCACCCTGACCTTCATTATTAGACAAAACGCTTCCTTAAGAAGAAACAACAATTTTCTCTTTCAGAGACAGTGACTTATCAAGCATACTGTGTGGAGAGGCCATCTTTCCCCATTCTCCCGGATGCAATACAGTTACATCTATTCCTGATTTCAGCCATGAACCGGCTCAGGGAACCTGACCAGAGCTGGGCCCATTATTCTCACTCTGGGAAACTTGGAATTAGAAAGACAAATACTGAATTTGTTTGTGATGCGAAGCAATGTGAGAAAGGCATTCTTCGGGTGCAGAGTGCAAAGCGATGAGTGACCTGAGACACAGTTGGCAGAGGAACAAGAATGAAGTTGTCCCGCAGTGAAAGAAGACATGGAGGACCCAAGGACCAGAGAGAAGGCCAGAGAGGGAGAGAGCAGAAAGGCTGTGTGGTAACTTTCTCCTTATCTGGCTTAAAGTTCTTCATAAAATTGGATTCTCTGTAACAAATTCCATCTTCTTTAAATCAGCAGCAGTGAGTTTCTTGTCTTTACAATGAAAAGCTCACTTATTCACCTATTTCTTTGAATAAAAACGGGATGAGAAACCAGCGGGGTGTTATCATCAGGACTTCAGTGTTAGTCACAGCTGACTGTCAGCTCTAAGCTTGATTTACCAGCTTTCATTACTTCCCTCAAATCATAATCACCATCACAGGAAGGCCCCACGGTGGTGAGTGTATCAGGATTTCTGTCCGCCGGGGATCTATGACTCAAATGATGCTGGCAGTACGGTGTGAGAAACCTGTTACGGAGGCACAGGCTCTCTAACAGAGGTCCCAGGAGAGGCCGTCTTATTTAATTTTCACTTAATTCAAAGAGGGTTATAATTACTAACCCTGTGAAAACAATCACACAATACAGGTGAAACCTCAGCTTAGTTTCTCTAATTCTGAAGTGAAGACTGGGGACACAGAGATTGGTCATTTGATACATAGTCAGGATTTAGTAACAGAGTCCCCCTCTCAATGTCCTGTTATCTGCTACTACCTCTCATCCCTCCTTGCTTAACAGTTAAAAATCCGGTACACGGAAAGATTGACCAGTTTATCAGTCTGGCTGAGAACACAGGTAGTTGAGGCTTGACCTTTGAGCAGCAATCTTACGCTCTGAGGTAAAATTTCCACTGATATTTTTTTTCTTAGAGCAATTAGGACCATCTGTTAACAAGACTACGGAGGCACACACAGACTTATCTCTACCCCTTCCTGGGAAGACAGGAAGATGACAGTGGTGAAGAAGGCTGCTTTCAAGCATAAATCCCAATGACAAAAGTGGGGGAGCAGACAAGAGCATGAACCAGAAACTAAGCAATGAGGGAAGTTTTTAGAGGAGGAAGCTCTGGTCTGTGACAGAAAGGGAGGCAGGGAAAACAAGGGCTGGGGTACATGAGGGGGGGCTGGGGAGATTGTTCTGCTAAACCTTCTGTGAAGCTGACTGCCTTGTTTGAGGAAAGGGATGGAAGGGAAACAAAACCAAGGTGTCTCCCTGCCCCGTGGGAGGCCAGAGGCCGGCCCTCCAAAGGAGAGAGTGGAACAGGAAAAGCCAAGTTTGGAAAACTTCAAGCCACACCAGGCTCCACAGTTGTGCAGGGCTTAATGACCTAGCCCACTACCCTGAGAGGGAGACTAGGATAATTTTCTTCTGCATCAGCCCCAGAGGAAGTCCTCCTGCTTCCAATCTTGAGACTTTCTTAGAGGTCAAGGCTGGATGCAAAATCCTTGTGAGAACAAATATGACTCGGATGACTGAAGGGTGTGGTGGAGGAAGCAGTGCCTCGAGAATCCTGAGACCAAAAATATAGGTTTCTCAGCCATACTACCGGCCGAGGTCTAGAGTCAGGGCTTTCTGACATAAGCTGTCTAAGATAATGGGCTTCCTGGGAAGACACGGTAAGAAATCTACCATGTGCCCCAGCTGAGGGACACAGTAAGTGGAAACGGCAAGCAGCTGCAAACTCTAACAGGGCTGCTGAGTCCCACACTGATGGCACAGCCAGGGTTGATTTTGTTTGTTTGTTTGTTTGTTTGTTTGTTTGTTTTTGCATCAAGAATGGGGATTCTCTGAGAACCAATGTACAAAGAACTACAGAAGACCCTGCTGACAACTTTCTCCAGGGAAACAGACCTGCCCAGGACAACAGACAACACCAAGAAGGATCCACAGGCCGGCAAAATGATCCTGCTAATAATGCCTGACAGCCTGAGTTCTATCCCTGGAACCCACTTAATGGGAAAAAAAAAAAAAAAAAAAAAAAAAAAAACCAAAACAAAACAATTCCAACAAGTCATCCATTGTCCTCCACAGGTATACTGTGGTGCATGATCCCCCTCCCCTGCAATTTAAATATAATTTTTAAAAATATTCAGCAGGCTTAGAACAATTAGCCTGTGGCTGAACAAGTACTGACATCTGTCATGACCTGTTTATTCTCCGTTTACCCATTAAATTCATATCTACCCTGACCAAACCTGTGCCCAGAGAGGCTTGTATCTAGGGACAGAACCACCGAGCCCACGGCTTCCATGTACAGGCAGGTGAGGCCCATGGGAAGCTTGAGGAACTAAGAGGGAGGACCAGTGACATGAACTCTCTCTGCCCAGGCTGTTTCGTCAGTTGTACCCTGTCTCTGTGGTCATATAATATCTGGCAGCTCGTCCCTCTTCTGGGGTCCAGAAAAATTCCCCACTCCTGGCTTCAGGCTAAGGTGCTCGTTCTTGGGTGCCGCTCCCCTCCATTCCGGCTCCTTTAACCTGCTTACATCCTTACCAAAGCCCCTTTATTAAGCCCCATTCAATTAAAAACTATGAAAGCGACCTTTTCTTTGTGCAGTGAGCCTGAATAATAAACATTTGCATCGGAATAGAATGGGTTAAACTTACTCGGCCCTTAGTTTAGTATTTACAGAAGATGAATTCTTTTTTTGAATTCTCCCTTCTGAGTTTAACTGGCAGAGATCTTGCGGGTGGGTATGTGTTTATGAGAAAGAGAGGGACTTTGAGAGTAAGAAAACTGTTGTGTCTTGTTTCCTGTTTTTGAAGGAATCACATGGAAACAAAAAAAGATTCCTAGTGCTGGTGTTCACTGATTGTTTCTTTGAAGAATAAGAAAGCTACGCAATGGTAATATTTGGCAATGATGGGTAAAGTATATCCTAGTAGGTGCCTCGTTCTATGGGTTACATACATGTTAACAATTCAATTATAGCTTAGTGTGGAATCGCTCATGATGCATACCCTAGCACAGCTGCTATGATCTGATAATTCCTGTACAAGGAAAATCATAAGTAATAGTCATTGTAATCACAAGAAATAGTAATTATAATCATAATATACATATAATTTTTGAATCCTGATTTTTCCACTTAAAGATACATAATGGCCATGGTTTTCATGTTTCCACATAATTTTCATAATCATTACTTGCAAATCCTGTATTGTATCTAACCATGTGACTGCACTATGAATCACAGACCACTGCTGTTCCATTTTCTCCTAGGCAGTTTTTTCCATTATCTATGTGAAATTTTACTGTGTACAAAATACCATGAAATAAACTGAATAGGCCTGAGTTCTTTCCTCAGGGGAGTATGCCAAGTTGGGTCTTACTTTGTTCTAGGCAAGTTGGTCTCTAGGATGAAGGAGCCCCACGAGAAGTCACTTCTCAGAGGAAAGGGAGCTGGAACCCAGCTGAGTCCTGTAACAGTCCCTGTGCCCAGAGAGAGACAGAGGTTCTCATACAGTAACTGACAAGCTGCTTACACAGCCACGATAAACAACTCATGAGAAAACAGCTTTGAGATTCAGGGGGAACAATAGCTCACTATTTGGGAGCCATTGGTCTCATGGGAAGCAAATGAATTCTTCTGTTCTGGAGATCTCCACAAACCCAGCAAGAGAACTAGTGCCAGCCAAGCTCAGTCCCGTAAAGCAGCTTTAGAGAGCTGCTTCAGGGCACCATGCGTCAACTGCAGTGGTCCCTATGGCAGGAGGGACACGAGGTGTCTGTCCTCCGTAGCTGCAGACAGTGTCCATTCCTGCAGGGAGTCAGAGGGAAGCATGAACTCTGTGCATGTGCTCAGATGACATGGTTTGAAATTCCCCTAAACAACTGTGGAAAAACCCTTGAGGAGATAGCCAGGATAGATCTCACTGGGGACAACCTTGTGAGGGTAGCTTGCTGTTGGGACAGAGTGTTTTTAAGGATAGTAGTAAGTATTGCTATCTATAGGGTCTTAACTTCTCTCTGAGTTAAGGGAGGCTGGGAAGATACGTTGTGCATTATAGTTTTTATGCTAGAGGCTGGCAACACAAACATTCATTGTTCTCTAAGTTTTTCAAGTCTTCATTTAAAAATAAAGAAATCTGGGTAAGAATAAAAGCTCGGTTCAACAGGAGGGTGAATCTGAGTATACACAAAGTATGTTTTGTTTTTTGTTTTTTTAAATATACTAACCCAGCAACATTCAAATTCTTGGTAAAACAAAATTTCCTAGGTCTCTGGTCAGGGTTAGTGACAGTGCGAAGGTCTCATGACTGCAATAAAGGACTTTACAGGAGCAAGTCACCAGTCAAAAGGTCTCCAGAGGACAGCTGCTAAGGCTGTTCACTTCCCTCAGGAGACATGGCAGTACTCAAGCTCAGTGTCTGAATTCACATATTTTATGGCTAAGACTCTTACCACTAACACAGTATCTGCAGCTAATTTTTGTGTTGTAGATACAGAAAGAAAAAAAAAAAAAAACAGGCACAAGATAAAACTAATCCCAACAGCGGAGGGTTTCCCCCAAATGTACATTATTGAAAACATGTGGTCTTCTCTCTTCAGTTTTTATTTGTGCTGAATTACCGGGAAGGGGTGGGGGAGTGGGGAGGATTGTGACACTTTCAGTTGAAAGCTACAGAACTCGAACGAAGGTAATGATGACGTTTTGCAATGATCTCAGAGCGAGGCTTCAGAGAGAGTAAGGGACCCTGGAGGGTGACCCTGGCAGAAGCAGAGCCAGCCTGGAGTGTGACAGCTGCCACCTTGCTCTGTCCATCTAGTTTCACCTCAGGGCAAGTTATTTGAAAGAGAAACGATAGAGATGCGATGTGCCACGGACGCGGTGAGCAACAGGTGCTCAGGCTAGCTCATCAGTGCTGCACTGGGCCCCAGCAGCTGCTGAACCAGCACGCCCGCAGTCTCCACTGAGACGCTCCATTGGACAGCCTATGAAATGCTACATGGGAAAGAGTTTATTTGGCTTACAGTTCCGGAGGGATAAGCACCTATGAGGGTGGAGGGGAGGCCGGAGCCGGAAGCTAAGGACTCCCATCATGAGCCATGAGCAGGAAGCAGACAGTGCCGACTAGAAATGGCCTGAGTCTTTAAACTCTGAAATACTGGTCCCAGTACCATACACTTTCCAACAAGGTCATACATCCTAAGACTCTGCAAACAGTGTTACCAACCGAGGACCAAATGTTCAAATGCCTAAGACTCTGGGGGACATCTTATTCAAACCACTGCAGGCCCCTTACCAGAACAGCTTTGAATGAGAACTATAGTCTTTTGTCCACATACATATGCGCTTTAACATACGGTACAGTCCTAGATGTCTTTAACAAATACTAATTCAGACCAGAATCAGTGCCCACCTTCCCCATGTCCTGAGGATTTCCAGTGTAGCATCTTAGTGGATACTGAAGAATGTGCTGGTTCAGCAGCTGATGGGGCCCGGGGCAGCACTGATGAGCTAGCCTGAGCACCTGTTGTTATCTAGACCTCATTTCTGTTTCAACAAGAAGTCACGGCTCACTGTATTTATAAAGCAGAGTCAGCAAAGATGTGAGGCCACGTGGGCACAGGTTTTCCTGGGTGACTAAGATCCTGATGCCTTTGCTTTTTGAGGGGTTGGTGGACATATTTTTCATTCACTAGATCACTATAAGTTACTATGTAAGTAACCTCCAGTCTTTGGTTATAAGGTACACATGAAATATAAATGAACACTGTGTTTCGACTTGTGTCCGCTGCCCTAAGCTATCTCCTATTTATGTAAATATTTCAATCCCCCCCCCAAATTTTGAAATTCAGAACACTTAGGGTCTCATCACTTCAGGTGAGGAACTATGAGCCTCATTACTCTGATGGAATTAGCAGCAAGTGCTGTGGAAAATGACATGATGTCAAAACCTGGTCTTGGACATGCAGAATGAAGCACAGGGAGTGAATTGCTCTTGGGCACAGGCTTGAATATCTAGACCTACTCAGCCAGTAACACACCAAATACCTGGTGTGATTATAGGCTATTCTAGGCTCTGTGGAACCACCAGAAGCAAGATCAAACTTCACACCCTGCCCTTCTGGAACCCATAAAACTCCTGGGTCAAGAGGAACAGGATAAACCCAAACATCAAGAAAACATTGTGTGTTACACAAGGTCAGTAGGCTAGTTTGTCTGGCTAGTGACCCCTGGGGGTCCCCCTCTACACTGGAATTCTGAACTTGTGCCACCGTGCCTGACTTTGGTTTTCCACAGACTCCGAGGGCTGAACTTCCATCCTCATGCTTGCACAGCAAGCACGGTATGGACTGAGCTGTCCCTTCTCCCTAACCCCAAGACAAGAGTTTTGAAGTAATTACTGTCTCTATAGCCACTGACTCTGATGAGAGCTTTTAGTACAAGCAGACCCCCATTAAGAAACTAAGGAATTTTCACAAACCAAGGCCCCAGTCAGTCATTTAATTAAGTGGTGTGAATAGATACACCAGTGATGAAGGCCTTTGCCTAGCAACGCCAGGAGCCAAAGCTATTTGTTCACTTTTGCAAAAGTTTTCCATCAGCCCTAAAGAAAGAACCTAGGCAGTATAAGTATTCATAGCCATCATGGAGCCTTTAGATACACAGGTCATAAGTATCACTTTGCCATCATAGGATAAAATAAAATGGAAAAAAAAAATTAACTTTATATTCCTCACTGGCATTTTTTTTTTTTTTTTTTACTTTTAGTTTTCTTTCTCTTTGTTCTTTATTTTTGCAGTCTTATAATTCCAGTTTTCTATTTGAAAAGTTTCAAGTCTATGATTTTACTGCTACAAAATCCGAGCTGACCCCCATCTGGCACTTATACTCTAAAGATTTGGTAACTGCTTTACATTTCCGTTTTGGTTTCACAGTTGCTAAGCTGGGTGCTTTATTATTTCCAAGGAGTGGGAATATTTGCTATTAACTCGGGATGTGGTGAGAAAATGTGGTGCTTTTTCCTATGTTTTCCTTTGGGAAGCATACTGGTATTTTTCTTTGTGCCTTGGGATGTGATTAAATGCTTTAACGGCCATGCTCACTTTAAAGGCTTTGAATTCTATGTGAAGACACATCAGCTTTTTAATATATAGATCTACCCTTTTACTTATCTAACAAACTGAAATTGGTGTATCGAATTTTCTTCTGTCCATACCTTTGGTATTTGTGTCTTTCCTAATTTTTTAATGTTACACTTTTGGAATACAAAGGATTTAACACACATATCTTCACTGTGGTATGTTCCTTGTGTGAATAATGAAAATATATTTTTCTTTCTCTGCTCTTTTGATTAATATGAATTTTGTCGCCTTACTAATACTTAATGTTTTATATGTTTAGTGTGTACACGTGTGTGTGTGTGTGTGTGTGTGTGTGTGTGTGTTCCCATATGCACATGGGGCACATTTAATGTACATGCACATTAAAATGGGGCAGATTCCCCCTGGCCCATGTTTTGAGACAGTCTCTCCCTGAACCTGGGGCTCTCTGAGATTCAATTAGATTGGCCAGCCAACCTCTGGCACCCTCCTCTGTCTGACTCCTCAGTGCTGGTATTATAGGTGCACACCAGCATAATTAGATTTTTACAAAGAAACAGGACTCAGGCTGGGGTTTTCATGCTTGCTGGCAAGCACATCACCAGCTTTGTCAAAGTTTTAACCTTTTCTACATCAACTTTCTTGAACACGTTCCCAGATAGACAGTCTTTAAACGGGTTTTGTTTCTGAACCCAACCATAGTTCTTCCTGATTAACCAGGGGTCTATTCTGTTCCATCCATTGTCTCATTACTTTCTTTAATCCCTTTCCCCACCTTTTTCTCATTGTGCTTTGTTTTGTTGTTTTTAATCCGGGTTGTGTTTTCTTATAGAGATAGCTGCTCTGCTACCTTTGCATTCAAACTACAACCCAGTGCTTGGCCGCTGTGCAACGCTATTCCTGAGACAGTGTGAAGAAACATGTTCTCACCCCAGATAGGGAACCAACAGGCCAAAATAAAGGTAACTGTTAACGCCCAGCTTAGTGAAACCGTGAGTTTTATTGGAGTTACTTACAGGAACAGAAATAGCACAGAGACGGCTGTATCACCAGTCACCCTAGCATGGGGGCAGCTCACAAAAGCTAGAAACCCGGAGCACACTGTGCAAACTGGAGGCATCTCGACAAGGTATAGAGGACCTTCCCAGGTAATTCAGTGGGACTGAGCTCCTTCCAGGCTTGAATTGCCTCTTGGTAGCTTGGATAGTCTGAGAGCATCTCACGGTAGTTCTTACTGTTTATATATGCTTGAGAAGAGAGTACCCTAGTGAATCTGGTCATTTTCAGGGACATCTAAACCCTTTGAGTATTTATGTCCTGAGCTTAACAGGATTCCCTGCAGGATAGAAGGGTTTACTTCCAGTTGGAATATCCTATGTCTTTGGGACCTTCACCACAGGATAGAATATTTTACCTCCCCTTCGAATGTCCTGTCTTAACAAGCTTCCTGCCAACATGGAGGGTTTTATTGCCAAGGAAACAGTCACCCAACACTGGCCCAGTTCACATAGCCACCATAAATGTATGAAAGCTTAAGTGTGCAATGATGTGAAAAATGCAAATGCTGATTGTTTTTATTTTATTAAAAATGGCTTTTTATATACAATATATTCTAATTATGGTGGCCCTTCCAGTTCCTCCATACATCTCTACCCATCCAGATCCACTCCATTTCTGTCTCTCATTAGAAAACAAACAGGCATCTAAGTGATAATCATAAAATGTAAGATAAGTGAAAACAAAGCCTTTTGGAATAGGACAAAACAAACAGAAGAAAAAGGGCCAAAGAAAAAGCGTAAGAGACACAGAGAGACACACGTTTGTACACACAGGAATCCCATGAAAACACAAAACTGGAAGCCATAATATGCAAAGGGCCTGTAAGGTTTTAAAAAGAAAAGAAAAGAGAAAAGAGAAAAGAGAGAAGAGAAGAGAAGAGAAGAGAAGAGAAGAGAAGAGAAGAGAAGAGAAGAGAAGAGAAGAGAAGAGAAGAGAAGAGAAGAGAAAATCCTGACACAACAGTATGAGACAAAGAGGTTCCAAAGGTGTTGGGTCTGTTCTCCTTTGGCTATCTTCTGCTGGGCATGTGGTCAAGGGCCTAACCTTAATAGTAGTTTGTTTCCCCACTGAGAAGCCTTTGTAGACTACTAATTGTTTCATTTGCAAATGATTATCATTTGGGGATAGCTTCTGTGTCAGGGACTGTGGCAGCAGGAGGGGGGAGCGTTTATTCTTTCAGCCCTAGGACCCTATCTAGGGCAGAACCATACATGCAAGAGCCTGTGAGTTCATACATGTGTTGGTCCCGCTGTGTTTAGAAGGGCTTGTTTCCCTGTTGTCCTCCATCCCCACTGGCTCGTTCATTCTTTTTTTTTAAATATTTTAATTTTTATTAATTACACTTTATTCACTTTGTATCCCCCCAAAAGGCCCCCCTCCCCTCCCAATCCCCCCTTCCCTACCCCTTCTCCATGCATGCTCCTTTCCAAGTCCGCTGATAGGGGAGGTCTTCCTCTACTTCCTTCTGATCCTAGTCTATCAGTTCTCATCAGGAGTGGCTTCATTGTCTTCCTCTGTGGTCTGGTAAGGCTGCTCCCCCCTCAGGGGGAGGTGATCAAAGAGCAGGCCAATCAGTTTATGTCAGAAGTAGTCCCTGTTCCCATTACTATGGAACCAGCTTGGACACTGAACTGCCATGGGCTACATCTGTGCAAGGGTTCTAGGTTATCTTCTTGCATGGTACTTGGTTGGATTATGAGTCTCAGAAAAGACCTGTGCTCAGATTTTTTGGTTCTGTTGCTCTCCTTGTGGAGCTCCTGTCCTCTCCAGATCTTACTATTTCCCACTTCTTTCATAAGATTCCATGCACTCTGCCAAAATTTGGCCAGAAGTCTCAGCATCTGCTTTGATAGTCTGCAGGGCAGAGCCTTTCAGGGGCCCTCTGTGGCAGGCTCCTAACCTGTTCCCTGTTTTCTCCTTCTTCTGATATCCATCCTCTTTGCCTTTCGGGATGGGGATTGAGCATTTTAGCCAGAGTCTTCCCTCTTGATTAGTTTCTTTAGATGTACAGATTTTAGTAGGTTTATCCGATATTAGCCACCTCTTCCACAGGGTTTCCTGAGCCCCGAGGAGATTTGATGAATGCATCCTGTTTAAGGCTGAGGGTTTCCAGGTCTCTCGCTCCCTGCACAATACCTGCTGAGAATCTCTGTATTTACATCTATCCGCTGCAGGAGGAAGCCTCTCTGATAATGGCTGGGCCCATTAAACTTTTCAAGAGACAAAAACAACTGGAGCTATAGAAAGTTAAATTATCATATGTATCCATGCTGTCAGAGAGAGGCAGACTTACACAGATCATTCTACAGCAGTGGGAGATTAGATTGGCACTTGCTTAACACCCTGAGTGCCATCTTGACACTACTTTCCTTATTATACAGATGTTTGCTTTGAGCTGCAGATCAACTGTTATCTGTAAGCTATTTGTCTTGAGAAAAGCGTATTTACTGCTAGGGTCTGCAGGGCCCAGAGCAGAGGTGATGCTCTCAGACGCCACAGTCAGCACACAGATTGTCCCCAGATTCGTCCTATACTTCCCATTTCTAAAAGAAAGTAAGTCTTTAAATAGTGAAGGGAAAGTTCTCAAAATAGCAATAAAGAGAAAAATTAATAAAGACACAGTAGCAAAATAGCTTATAATAAAGAGGTTCACATAATCCTAAATAACATCAACTGAAGAAACAGTTTCAACTAGAGACATCATGTTCTCATAGGATGTACACAGTCACGATGTGGCCGACTGCGGCACAGATCCTGGTCAGAGGAGCCCTGCTCTTGCAGCTGTGAGAGAATAAAGAGCAAAACCAAGTCCAGACAGTTTTGGCATCTTAAACTCAGAATGTCCTCTTCAGCAAGCCAACCGGACTCGCTCTTTTCCAAACTGTGGCTGACAACCTGCATCCTTTCCCATCCTATCTGCACGGGGCTTTCTATTTTTAACCCAAGGACAGGGCTCTGTTTTCACCCCTAACCAACTGCCAACCCACTGCAGAACCTGCGGTGAAGCGCCTGTGCTCTGCCTCCAAATCAGCGACAATCCCCCAGTTGCCTTCTGCAGCCTTCTCCAATTGTCGGCAAAAATAGGGTGCAGCCTTTACAATTACAGTTGTAAAGAAAACTACATATTTGTAATTATACGGAAATGTCCAGTTTTCTAAGTGTTTACAGGCAAGGGGAAACAGGAGAATCCAGTTTCCCCTTTTTGATAGAACTTTCTGCCAGAACCTGAATAAGGAAGCCCTTTAGGGAACACAGAAGGGGAGGAATGTCAAACGGCTCGATTTCCAAGAGCAGGCCATGGCGACGGCTCTGTGGGGGAATTCCTTAGGCTGTTTTCGGATCTTCCAGAACTTTGATGAGGGACAGAGAAAGCAGAGTGAGGCCCTAGCAGTATCCCCAGGAAAGGCTCACCCTGGCAGAAGCCATTGCAGCTCGCTAATATTTTTCTCTTCTTACCTATACGAGAATATAAATAGAAATACAATTTGTTTTACAAAGTCTTATTAAAAAAAAACAAAACAAAACACCTACAATTGCAGCTAGGACTCAACCATTTTATGATAAAAAGGATCATGCTGTCCCCCTCTGGTTAAGGAAGGGTAGCAGCATTAGTTTGGAGGAGCCAAGTCCACCGTTAACCTTGTTGAACCAAGAGGGAGGGATGGAGCAAACATTCCAGAAGTTTGGCCAACAAAAAAACCATCTTGACCATAAAGAATCAAACCAAATATAATAAAGTGGAAAAGTCAGCATTTCTAGAATAAATATTTTACTTTAACGTAAATTCAGTTAGCAAGTTAACAAGCCATTATTCTGCAGTGAAAATCCTTTTTACTAAGTGAAGAAGAGGACACACACACAGTCTGAAGGCGATGTGATTTTGCTTTATTGAGTACAACACCACTGGTATTTATAGTCGTGGAACAGTCATAAGACCACACCACCCATGGCGTTCCTTAAAGCGCGACTCCAGTGCACTCCATCTACTAATCCACTTACATTAATACAGTAAGTAATTCGCAGCTTGCCAGCCAATATCCACGATAGTTCATTTCATAAAACGACATTTAAGATGAAAGTAGTGTAAGGAAATATAAAAAAAAGTTTCAGAAAAATATTTCCGTATCTAGTCATAATCTTCCTGGTTTTCTGTAAAAGAAATCAGTAATAGTTATGAGCATTCTTGGTTCCATGCACGCTTACTTTCTTCAGTAACATTTAATTTTCACCACAGAAGAGCTTTCTTACTCTTTTATCACATTGCTTGATTACATTTAAAATAAAACACACACCCAAATTTAAAGATTCATTTTAAATATTTTGAAGTGTTTTCACATTAGCAGCAAGGCATGCTGGCCACATTTCCTTTACTCTTCAGCACACAGACCATCATGGGGAGACTCCCCAAAGAGGGAGGAGGATCTCCAATCGGCCCTCAGGGCCACTGACTACAGAAATCCATTACGTTCCCAGGCACTAAGAGGCACCAGAAATACAGTCTCTGTACCTGCAGGCTTGTGGCCAGCACCCCTAACTGACATCCCTAACTGCAATAACATTCTCAAAACACAGCTCTCGAACTGTGGGGATTGTGGGAATATAGCGGCAGAAGGGGCCATAACTTGCATAAACGCTTTCTCTGATTTTCTACAGGCTGATTCCATAACCCATTTGCAGAATTTAAGAATTACAATGTTCTGTATTGGAACAGGTCGTTGGCACCATGCTGAGTTTGTTCTCCTTTTATCTTCTGAACAAATCTTGGTTCCTCACAACGCATTATTATTACTTTCTGGACAATTCAGATATTAAAATATAAAGGCCTCCAATCTCATCTCCTCATTTTGGAACACTTTAAAGGCAGGGTATCAGTGCTGGCAACTTCTATATTAAAAACCTGAAAGCCAAATAAAGCGAAGATTGTCTTAATGATATTCTTTTTTTTTCTTCTTCTTTTTTTTTATTCCTAGAATAGCACTGTTGACAAGTCTGATAAGCCCAACTTAGAAAACACTATGAATAAATATAATTTCTCATCCAATACTTATGACATCCTTAAGCTGGGTGTGGTGGCACACGCCTGTGAGCCCAGCACTTGGGAGGCAGAGGCAGGACAACAGTAGGCTTAAGGCCTGCCTGACCTAGCGTTAGACCTTGCTGCAAAGCAAAACAAACCACCCTCCCATTAAAACATTTAACTCGCCAAAAAAAGGTTCTGGAAATAGCAGCAATGCTAGGGTTTTGTTCTTTTTTTGTTTTATTTTATTTCTTGGTAAACAATTCTCTATAATAAAGAGACTTTCTCCCTAAAAACCATGTTCTTTGAGTAACATAAATATAAACTTCAGATTGTTGTTTATTGTATTATAAACAACTAGAACCTGAGTCAGTGATGTATTGGAAGCCCCGTTCGAGAAGCAATGGAAATTATGCTTCTACACAAACATTTTAAATAGCTGGGACAATACATAGCAATAAAGGGGAAAGCCAGGACAAAAATGTATTTATTTGATTGTTTAATGCTAACACACTGATGCCGTCTGTAAATCTTAATATTGTTGACATCTATCGGGTATAAATATGGTAGCAGGAGACTGGGCATTTTTATGAAGTGAACACTTTCTTCTGAATGTTACTCTTTACCAGAATAAAAGGCCCAGGTAGCTGTTGATCCTGAGTAACGGGGTGTAAATACCCTTGAGCACGTCAACACCTACCTCTGCCATCAATAGTTGATCATCTTGCGAAGGGCATCGTAGCACTTCCATTTGTCTGGGATATAAAATGGCTCAAAAATGTGAGGAAATGGGGTGTCATAGCCACATACTCTAGATATTGGAGCCTCTAGGTTCAAGAAACATTCTTCCTAGAGAGAAAGACCAAAAACAAGAGACTTTAACGTGTTTTCGTTCACGGAAATAAAACATTTCCACTTAAAATAACTTGACTACTTACAACACAATTACATCTATGGATATCAAAATATCTATGTACATTGTTACTTAAACGCAGGTCTGAGCAGAATGTTGGCATGATCCCAACCTTCCCTGAAAGGATGTGCACTTGCTGCTGTGGACACATACACCTATTATCAGCCCTAACATAGGATCATAGCAACCATACTTCAGTGAGTATAAAGGTAAAGCAAGACAACACAGCAAATTCTCACAGCACTTAGCACTGCAGCTTGAAATTGGTGATTGCGTGCGTCCTCTTGTTTCCTGTATCTTCGTTTAAGTTTGTAAAATGACTGTGTGTTGCTTTCATAAGTTTACGTCTGGGATTCTGCTGTTGCTCCAACTGTCTTTCGGGTACTTGACTGTCTTCATTGCTCTCTCAGCCAGGCTTCTGAAGATGCTGCTGGCCTGTGGCTACTCATATCTCAAGTCTACTGCCTGACCACTGGGTGATGACCTCTCAGGTCTGAGGACACTTCACTGGGGCAGCCTCCTTTCATGGTAATTTCTCAACTGCACATGCCGGTAACAGAGGGACCCCCGCCCTGAACTTGCATGGTAGTAACCTAGGCATGGCCCATGGCAGTAGCCAGATTTTTTTGTCTCCCCAGGTAGACCACAAGCTCCCTACAGGGAGGCATCTAGTTCAAAACTATTATACTATTCTTACATGTCAGCGTGTTTCCAAATTATCATATGAACAAATATTTTTATCTGAAGATACTCACGATATTGTATTCAATCTGTATCCTTTGTGCAAACTATTTTCTTCAGTACAAGTATAATAGGGACAGAAAAGATCAGTAAATGTCAGAGAAGGCCAAGTGACCATGTACAGACCCTTCCTTGGTCCCACTAAGCACAGTGACGTGCATCATCAAATGCCAAACCGGTGTTACATTTCCCAGTGACAGGCATCTCCATGAACAGCACAGGATTTCACCACCTAAGCTTACAGTGCGATCTAAGAGGTCCACCACTAACAACCAAACCAGGATGACAGACAGAGTGGATGGTCCCCCATTTTCTTCAATGTAACAAGGAATTTTAAAAAGGTTTAAATTGTCAATTTGGGAAGAACTCAGTTTTATGTTAGAGGACTCCGGCTGTTTTCTCATCTTTCTTGAATCCTGCATTCTTTGTAAGCAAATTAGCATCACTGTACAGAAAATGGGAGACAAACCATTTCCCTAAGTGCTTGTGATTTTACCCCTGCTGTAACCAGTGACTTGGAAAGCCAACCTACCTCAAAGTCGGTGCCATTAACATCACTCCCTTTATCACATCGACAACAGAAAACCTGATCACTGTCAAACAGTACTGCTCCTGACTCAAGAATGTGAGCTTTGCTTTTTCTCAAAAGTCATCTATATGTTTGCACCAGCACAGAAAAAAAAAAAAAAAAAATCATCTACCATCCAGTCACACTTGAACTATAAACTGTATTACCCTCTGAGGCTGGAAACAGTAAGGCGGGAAAAGATTTCACTTTATACTTCATAAGATTTATTTCAGGCTTTATGGGACAATGCAGATGCTGTCATCAAGTGACAATGAAAAACAAAAGATTAAAGAATCAAGTTTTGTCTGAATAAAAGCCCCCATTTTAGGTTACAGGAATCTGTGGTTTTATGTGTAGTTTTTCCTTACCGCAGAAGCCAAGACTGTAAATTAAATAGGATAGAATTAAATGATGATATGCATAACATGCATTCTACAAATCATGGGTGAGAGTTCAAGGCCACTGAGCAGAAGACTGTGGATGGGACTTTCAGGGTAATCAGCATGTGCCCCAGAGAAATGAGCCAGTTTGAAATTCTAACTTTTTGTTAAATGAAAGGCATTGACCAAGAACCATTAGTTATTTCTTCCACGAACATCAAGTGGAACATATTACAAAGAAATTGGAAATAAAATGTCTGGACCAACCAAGCAGCTGTGCTCATAGAACTGGTATATATGCAAATTACTTATACCACTCCACTCTTTTGAGCTCTATAGCACGCCCTTGCTCAGCGCCAGGTTCCTCAAAAGGAAGCTATACATACATGCCAACAGACAGACAGACAGACACATGCACACACACACACACAAACACACTTTGGAATAGAAATGACAGAATCTCATTATCGGATGTACAGACTATTATATGCAATTAATCCTTCAAACATCTCTCTCCATTCTGACTGCATGATAGATTGCTCCAAGTGTGCTGAACTTCCAGGACAAGCTAAACTAATGATATTTATTTGTTCCGTTGTCTGTTTAAGTATAATCATATGTTTTTGTTTTATCTTACTGTATTTTGTTTGAGACGGGGTCTCACTTGGCAGCCTAGGCCAGCCTTGCACTCACTATATAGACCAGGCTAACCCAGAACTCTTGGCAATACTACTATTTAGCTCTCAAGTGATAAGGTTACACGCATGAAGCACATACCCAGCTTAAGCACATACATATTTAAAAATCATATTTGCTGACACTGAATTCAGAAAAAGCAAGTCCATAGAACGAGGAATTAAATAACGGCCCAGTCCACAGGGCTGTAAAAAGGAGTCTCTGTAGTGTCTAGCACAAGTCAGTGTTTTGTCTTTCTCCCCGGAGAGAGCAGGGTACATAGACTGGTTGCATCCAGCTCCAAACAGACCACCACGTAATCAGGGTCAAAAAAGAATCGACACAGAAGCCAAGAGAGGCTTTCTTCCAACCATCGGGAGCCCAGTGAACCCTGATGTCCGTATAGTGACATCTGCATACTGTTTGCTCATGGTAAGTCACAGTCCCTCCAGAAAAGCCATGCGAAACTCTGAAATGACATGTGAATTTGCTTCTGAATGGGCTTTTGCAACTGTGAATTTTCCCCCTAAAATATGTTAATAATAACAGTGCCGGTGTTCACATTGCCCCAGGCTGTGTGCTCAATGACTTATGTGTTTTATCTTGTTTTTATTTCCTTTCATGAGCAAGGAGACTGAAACAGAGCAAATTGTCCAAAGTCAATTACTAATGTGCACAGGCAAGGAAAATCCAAGCATCTCTGCAAGGCCTGTGGTCTTAGTCTCTTCCTCAAACTCAAATTTGCTACTTTTAAATTTTTATTAAAAGTTTATGGTGTGTGTGTATGTGTGAGAGAGAGGTGGGCAGGAGGGAGAGGAGGGAAGGAAGGGCATTCTCATGCCACAAAGTACACCTAGAGTTCTGAGAACAACTTTTCAGAGTCAGTTTTCTCCTCTCACAATGGATTCTGAGAATTGTATTCATTTTGAAAATAGCAATAAGAGAGAAAAAAATTAATTAGGGATGTTTCTCTAAAAGATGAAATGGAAGGCAGGCTGGGTTATCTCCGTTTTATAAAAAAGCACTGAACAGTGCGGGGTGTTTTAAGTACAGCTTTGGAAGCCTCTTTCCCGTCATAAGAAGGGTGGGGTCACATAATGTGAAAAAGAAATGAAAGCACAAGCGTGCATGAAGGTAATGCTCAAGGCAAGAAACAGATGTCCCGGGACTAGGAGCCTCTGAGCTATCCTAAGAGATCTGAGCAAGTATAGTTCAAGTTGTTTATATATTCGCCATCTGGCTTGCTCTGCACACCACAGCCAGGAAGGGAGGTAAGCCAGCAGTGGATAATAATTCCATGTCACCAAAATCATGGATGAGGGCAAAATCCATCTTCACTTGCCCATTTTTTTTCATGATATAAATTTCACTTTTAATTCCCTGCTATGTTTTTTAGAAAACAAAGATCATGCAGAAGAGACAGAGACCCTTCAAATTTTTAAGCAGGTAAAAGAAAAAAATAAAAAATTCATAGAACTGGGCCATTATAGCTTAAGATAAAAGAAGTATTACTGAGATTTTAGCTATCCTGAATTTATGTCTCTGTTTTGTTAAGTGTAAGTTCAATTACTTCAGTGTGTTCCCTAACGATCACATACTGGAATCTTTCCTAGTTCCTATGTTGATATTTGGACATGGAGGCTTGGGAAGTAGCCTCGGGTTAGAGGAGGTCATCAGAAAGATAACCCCACCACGGCCCCCATAGAGCAGCAGTGGTTTTAGAAAAAGGCATGTGGCACTCTTGCTAGGTCCTTCAAGGTGTTCTATCATAATATGGCCCTCAGCAGATGCCAATACAATGCAATTGGACTTTCCAGCCTTCAGAAACAAGAGCCTCCTTTAGCTCTTCTCTAGAAATTAACCAGTCTCTGATACTTTGTTATAGAGACAGAAAACAGACCAAGGCAAAAATATATAGTGTAACATATATATTTGCATAAATGCATGTTAGTGCTTTCAGGGACTCCCTCAAGACCTCACAATGCATTAACGTCATTTTACCTTATTAAAAAAATTAAGTTCATCAGCCACTAATCTTCCTGCCTTGGTGTTACAGTGGTACATCACTGAAAAGACTAGTCAGGCAAGCCAGCAGCCCTCGGCAAATCCCTGTGTTGTTTTTACGGTAAGGTTTAATAATAAAATTGGCACAGCATGGAATCTGGAATTGTATCCGAGGACAAACTTTATTCTAGTATGATTTAATTTCCCCAAATCTCCACAGGCAACAGCAAAATTGAAATTATTATTATTTTGCATTCTCATGGTTTTCTACCATTATGTAACTTTGTCTATTTAGCTCTCTCGATGTGTAGCAACGTATAAGGTTACTTGTTTTCATGCCTGTCACATCAGAATTTAAAAAAAAAACCACTGAGTTTTTGTTCTCCGCTAAAGATTTTCCAAGTTAAAGGAGTCCCTTATCTACAGTGAAGCAGGTATTTGAAACAGCAGGCTACTCATTGAGAAAGATTCAACTGTGCCAATTTCTCAAAGCTGAGTTACGGCATCCATAATAGCACACAGCCTGGCAGCTCCTTACAAGGCCTTAAAACGCATAAGAAATCATCCCAAATGCATTAAGTGCTCCACCAAGGAGGGTGCAGGTGGCTATGCAGGCTGCACTCAGCCCACAAGGCCAATCAGAGTCTGGTGTTGCCTCCTGGTGGAGAGCACAGAGCCTGGGCACTAACTGCTAGGCCCCGGAGCTAGTGACAAATGAAAACTATAGTGGGACAGGTAAAGCAAGACTTCAAGAAATGCTTTAAGTCTCCAACATATCTTCATTTCCATACAGTGAGCCCATGAGAAAGTGATACGTCAACACCAGAATATTATGAGTGGAGTCCGATTGGTGGGAAGATGCTCTGAAGGCTGTGTGCTTGGAAAACCAGTCAAGAAGAACTTATGCTGCCATTCAGTATGTCTTTAAAACAACCTTTTTTTTTTTCTTTTAACTTCAAGGCCATCTAGGCTCATATTTCTTCCTAAGAGAAATTCTGGAATGATGTGTACTCAGTTGCTCTAGTGACAGAAAGTTGGATGCAGCCCCACTGTGCAAGTTCCACACCAGCATGAACTAAAAAGCTGTGAGGTCAAGTTCAAAGCAGGAGCAGAAAACCCTCTTTTTTTTTTTTTTTTTAAATGCAATCCGCTTTCTTCTATCTGGGATGCTGGTACTGACTGAAGAAACTGCTAAGCCGTTAATTATTTACTAACTTTTCTGTACACTCGATGGTATTTGAGGAAAGCAGAAACAACAGAGAAAAACACCTTGTACATCAAATAGACAAGCATCACTTATAGGATCTAATAAGCCAGGCTTTTGTGCCCTTTTGGGGAGACATCACTCCCCAACCTAATTCCAAGGTAAAGGACAGAGTTCATTTTCACTGGCTTTGCTAACAAAACAGTCCAGCATTATTTATGGCCCCTCAACAGTACCCAGGCCACTGTAACAACTGAACTGTGAACCGCATCTTCCATGAGGGTAGGAGCAGATTAAGTTGCAGCTATGAGGAACACCGAATAAGGCAGACGGAACAAAGAACTGTCATCCGTTTCTAGGAAAGTATATTCCGAAACAGCTTGAAGTGATTTGTGAGTATATCGGCATTTACGCTGACATCTTAATAAAATTTAGTCCATGTTAATTTACTAGTAAGTAAAGCAACAGATTTCCTTCTAAAGAGAGCTACTTGTACAGAGGTCATAACTGGGAGACAAGAGTTAAATACCAAAAACACAAGAAAAACTAGTTTTCCGAAATTACATGTAGCGGAGAGCCTGAAAATCCACCAACCTAATTATTCCCACTCATGTAAGGTTAGACAATGCCACACTTCCAAATATCATCACAGAGTATTTGTTTTAAATCTGCCATGAAAACTTGCCCACAGTCAAAACACGAGCTTTAGCAAAGAGAAAGAGTGACTCTGATGTCTTGAATCACACTTCCCCAGCACATGAGTCATGGAGACCTGCACGGGGCCATGTGCCAGCAACTCCAAATTACGGAACTAAACAAACACAGCGTCACCCATATATGAAGCTATGCTCACTTAAGCTATGCATATGCTCTTAAAGCAGAGCTTAAACTACACGCATAATTATGTATCAGTTTTCTGCGGGGTACTCAGGGTTCCCACCCAAACCCCCAAGTCGACAGGATACTCTCAAAAACTAGACATCTATTTTATTGTCCTAACACTATGCACATGGGATGCAGACGGCTAATACCAATATAACTGAACAAGACAGTATATGAATGATATAATTTTACCCAGATTTATAAAATGCTGAAAAATATTACTGTTAAGCCAAACTGTTCCGGCAAGGTTTCTAAGTATAAAATCATAGTTCTAACTAAATTCAAACCTGAGGTCTCTATTATTTAACTTCACTGACACATCTTCAATGTCTGCCATTAAAATTCCATTTCTTCATCTTTAATGCAAATCCACTGGCAAGTTAATAGGAAAATTTTCAACATTTCTTTCAACAACTTACAGAATGAACTGAGTTAGTGATGAATCTCAAATTCGTGGGGCTTTCAAATTTTAAATTCTGACATATATATTTTTTTACTTAAATTCCTATTCTATTTTTAAAATGGAAGTTATTTTCCGAAGTTGGAAAATAGCATTGATCCAGATACCCCTGGGTTTCCCTGGATACAGCCAAGCTACCTAACACCTAGTTGGAGATGACATTAAATAGGCAAAGAATGGCTTCATGGTTTAGAGTCACAACATGCCACAATATTAACATTTTAATATGAAAATCTCAGTGACTGTTGACATGTTGCCTATAGAAACTGTAGTACAGATTTTAAAATAAAAAATTAATATATAATCGATGCTCGTACACTAATCTAAAAATTGCTATAAGTTACAGAGATTAGATTCCTGCTTTTCAAAGCTAGTGCTCTAAATTCTGCTATTTTATAAGAGCTGAATGAAAAGAAAGACATAATAACTCATTCTTTCATAATATATCTAAAAGCATTTTATTTAAAAAAATGATGTTATACTATGATGATCTACGGACCCATAAATTTTAAAATATTAGTTCATTTTAATTTTCACAAATCCTAAATTAGGCATCACAAACATAAAACCTAGCACCTAATCTATCCCACTTTGGTTTCCCGGGGAAAAGCTGCAGATTTTTGTCCTGCTTCAGAATTCTCCCTCCAAGTCCTGAACTGTGACTGAAGATGCTCACCATCCTCAATAAACTGCCAAAAAAAAAAAAAAAAAAAAAAAAAAAAAAAAAAAAAAAGCCTTAAAATTAATTTCCTTATTAAGTTTTCCTGCAAGGCATTTACTGAAGACGAGCAGACTCTGAGGGTGCTTTAGGGCTTCACAATTTTGCAGCCTGAGGTTAAGACTCTTTTGAGATAAACTGTGTGCGATTTGATGTGTAGAATGCACTGGGATGGGATGCTTTTGTTAAAATATGTTATATGCAGGAAAGGAGGGAGGAGGCAGCGCTCTCAAATTTCCACAGACGCCAAAGCTTCTCAGATTTTATAGTTCAAATTCGTCCTATGGAAAAGAGTGTGGAATGAGGCAGCAGCGGCACGGGAAGATGGAATTTCCCTAGGATGCAGACACATAATGATAAACAGGAGCAAGCCGCAGCTCGGGGTCCCCTCGGGAACAAACAGCTCTGTTCTCTGTAAGGTAGGATTTCCGGTGTGCTTGGCACCTTGAAATTAAAATCCTCCTGAAAAGTGACTTCAAGAGATCTCATAAAGCCGTGTTTCTGCATGTTTTCCCATAAAATTCATGGTGTAGTAGTCTACCGCTACCAGATGTTCAAAAGCCAGACATCAGGACCAGGCACGGTCCCAGCTAAGGCAACCTCTGTCCCCTGACAGGGAGTTGCACTGATGGGGCTTTAAGTTAGTAAGGTGTCCTCACTTTCCTACCTTGCAACCTGTTCTGGAGTTCCAAACCTAACCGTGAAGTGAAACCAAAAAAAGAACGGATTGATTCCTTTCCAACTGTCCCTGTATTTCTAAAAGAAAAACAAACAAACAAACAAAAAACCAAAAAAACAGAAACAATAAAACAAACAAACAAAAAAAAAAACAACTGGATTTTTTTAAAGGTAGATAAAATATTTGTTATTTCAATAATTTGTCTTGATAAAACATCAAAGTTTTAAAACTCTTTTTCCTTCTCTTTAAACATGTTTAATTTCTCTGTTGTTTATGCTTAAAAGAATGTCAGCTTGCTATACACGCATACACACACACACACACACACACACACACACACACGTGTGTACAAACAGGCAAGGGGGAGACTGACTGCTTTCCTATATAAGCATGATGCCAACGGATAATGTCAGTGTTTTATGAAATGAAACACTTTTCTAAAAAGTTAATTCTGGGCACCATCGTGACATAATCTTTCCGATTGGTTTTGCTGAATATATTAGGCCGAGTTCATTTTCAGCAGCTTGACTCTGGCCACTAGATAGATGACTTCAATTTCAACAATAAAACAGCAAAAATAAATGTTATGTGTTGTCACCAATCACTTGGGAGATATTTGGTCAGAAATGTAATGGTGTTGTCTGCTGTAACTCATGAAGTGATCTTTTTACTTGTAAAGTTTAGTCATTGAACAACTAACAAATTAAGTATGTGGTAAGGATAAGGGACAAAACCCCTCATTCTTCAAATGCATATGACCTCAGTATCAAGCTAAGTTTAGCCCGTTCACAAAAACAAATCTGGTAATTACAAGAGGTGCTAGCATCTAACTCAAATAAAACACAGACTCCAAATTACGCTTTTCCGGCTAATGATGTTTCTACCTTTAAGACTGGTTATTTCTTACAGAAGCAATTTTCAGGTTGAATGTGTACAAATTTGCAAACATGCTTTCCTGCTGGCATTTCAGGGGTCAGGGAAGGGCTCGACTCCACGGCCCACTCTGCACTCCTGCAACTGAGGAAATGGGAAGCCGAGATGATTTCGGCTTCGCACACAGCCTTGCCACAGCTGTGCTGCGTGCTCGGTGTAGATAAACTTCCAGCGAAGAGGACAAACCCCACAGATTTAACAGAGGGTGCCTGGAGACTGACATCTGGCCCTTAATCCTTTTATAGCTAAGTGTGAAAACGTCCGATGAAAGGCAGTGTTAGCAAGGGGCTTGAGGTGAGTTGAATAAATGGCAGTGAGGTAGGTGAAAGGTAGTTTTCACGTGTTTTATTTAGATGAATCATAACATTTTCCTATTTTAACATTTTATTCTTTTAAATACACTTACTTACTCGGGACTGAGTTCTATAAACAAAATCAGGTCCTCCAAGGAAGAATCTGTGCTAAAGCAGACAGTACTGACGCACCCCCAGTCCAGGGGCCGCAGGGGTTCACATTCAGCTCTTATGTCATGGCTAATGATGTACCAAAGCATACATGGCCTCAGAGAACCTTGCAAGGAGCCAGAAAACCAACATGGAGAAATACGGAGGGGGGGGGGGTGGGGGTGGTGGATGAAGCTGTCCATTTGCCTGTGAGTTCTGGGAATTACACAGAGAATCAAGGCTGATAGGTACTAACCCAGATGAAACAGAAACTAAATGGATGCTCCCATGTGATAACAAATTAGTATTAACTACCTATACAGCCTGCCTTAATCCTTTTAACATCTCTGTGTGGTAGTGACAAGTGAGAGAGTTGGGGTGGGGGGGTGGAAGTTGAAGAGCCAGCCTCACACAGGTACGCACACATGGCTGGCCATCGGAACCAGTGGTAAGCGCCCATCACAGGTGCAATATGAAAGGCTAATCTCAGTATTCAAAGGCCCTTGCTTCTTCCAGGATAATTCTCCAGGGTAGTTACTACTCCTGCTGTGAACAGGATCTGTTTGTTTCTATCAAATCGAACTGAGTTTGTTTGTTTTTGTCCTTGTTTTTGTTTTCACTCTTATGAGAAGCAAAACAGTTGGAGCCTTTTGTGAGGAAGAGGGCTCAGACAATGGGAACTGGACAGCACTCTTTAACCAGAATTATAGCAATTGGGTTTGCAGGTTCAGGGATTTTTTTTTTTTAAGATGCTTTCTGAGGAAGTGTGCATATGGTGTGTGAGGGAGAGATTAGTTTCTAGTTCACTCTGAGCAGCTCGCTTTAGTGTAAAATATGTGAATGTGAGATTTCAACTTGACTTCAGCTTACAGCAGTCCACATAACTTTGAGTTTCTACACTGAGTTTCAAATCATGAAAGCACTTCATAAGGAAATAAAACCTGCCCCCTTTCACTTATTTCCTTATTTATGAGGTAGTATAGATGAATTTATGTAACTAAGTTTTTTGATTAAAATATTACAACCTTTTGAGAGGCTGGTAAAATAATTTAAATATGCATAGTCTGCTAGCCTTATTCTGGCTTTACCTTAAATTGGGAGATAAAAGTTAATCTCCTCGCAGTAAATATTTTATAGCTGTTCTCCACAATTAACTCATTTTTTAGGACTCAACCGCTAGAAAAATCAAATCTCTGAAGTATTTAAATAAATGGATTTTGAGAATTAAATTATATCATCCTTTTTTTTTTTTAATAATTAAAACAACAGGCAACAGAGCAAGCCGCTGAAACGGCAACAGTCTCAAAATCAGCATAAACATAGGTCCAGCACTGGGTCCCTGTCTCGGAGTGGATATTCTGCCTCTGCCCCTGCTTATTGGCACAGCCCCCACAGCTGACACTGGGTGCTGTGAGCTCCCATTAGCAGTGGCAAATGAGCTGAACACATAAGTAAGTTCCATCAAGTAGACACTGCCATGTGCAGACAGAACCGCTCGGAAGCAAACAAATCTAGCTGTCTGGGGCAGGCATTCCCGTCACCCCTGGAAAAGAAAGTTTCACTTTTAAAAGTGCTCTCTCTCTCCCACTCTCTCTCTCTGTCTCTCTTTTTCTCTCACAGTCTCTCACACATACACACACACACTCTCACACATACACTCTTAATATATAATATGTGCATGTGTGTCTACATACATATAAATTTACATATATATGTACATGCATATAAATGCATATATATGAATGTGTGGATATATGTATCAGAATTTCCAGTGCATCTGAATCTCACCATTTTCAATTCCCAGTCCCCCAAAATGAGCATGCTTCCATGTGACATAACAAATCAACAACCCACAAGGATTTTCCCTAGGTTTCCTCCAAGGCTAATTACGTAGCAAATCTAATTAAGTTCATATGATTCATCTCAGCAGCAGGTACTTTAGTTACTTCGACACTGCCAAAAGGGGTCTGGGGTGTGTGTTCTCCCTCCAAAACAATCATGCCGCGCGCCAAACTGATAACCGTTAAACACAGCTGCGGAGCAAATGTGCGGTCCTGGTCCTGTAGATGGAGTGTTCACACATCAGTCTGCTCGCCAAGCAACCGCCGGTGCAGCCCCACCAACTGTGCACATACAGCACTCTTACAGGGTGTGCTGTGCACGAGTGTCTGTTCTTCGTTTCCCTGGTAGCTTCGCACAGACGGGAGGGTTCCCTGCTCCTAAAAAGCGCACACTGAAAGTCCTCACACCTCGAACACCGAAGCGCATCTTGTTAGACGGGTTTGCTCAAGTTTGGCAGCTCGTAGGAGTAAGAGCATAGCGTACTCTCTTTGCGTTTGAGAGTATATTTGTGGGATAGGTAACATGGAACATAATTAGCCTCCTTCTTGAAAAAAAAAAATCACAGGAATCCATGAATGCAAATTAATTGTTTTTTAAGAGTACAAACCAAAGCTCCAACAAACCTGCACTGCAGAAATTAAACTTTCTATTTCAGTAATGCAAATAATTTCCGTGGGAGGAAATCCTTTGCAGAGGGGTACTCCAAGCTCAGTGGGCTGCGGTTGTTTAAGGCAATGATCGCCTTCCCTTCAGAGACAGTGAGATCAGCATGGAAACTACCCTTCCCCGATATAGGCAAGAACCAGCGCTCTGAAAACATCTTGCCCTTCCGCAGTGGTAACAATATGACCTAGTCTTGGGAACGAAAGCTACCTGTTTTGTGCAAAGTAAACAGCATGTTTGCTGACTGAATCTCTGCCATAGGATTTAGCTTTGTTAATGGATGCAAAACAAACAAACAAACAAACAAAAAAAACAAAAACAAAACAGTGAAATCAGCCATTGTGCTCCAGTTTCTAAAAAAAAAAAAAAAAAAAAGCAAAATTTGTGACTTAAGTAACTTGGGCTGTTAGAGCTGGAGTGGCTAAGGATGTAGGCCCAGGCAGAAGAAAAAGGGGCCATAAGAGAGCAAAGGCTTATTGGGAGTAAAGCTGGTCAGAGGAAATGCCACTTGCTTCCCCACCTCGGAGCTTCTCAAAAGGGGCACACATTTCAATAGTTCTATTAACTGCCTGAAGCTGTTTCTAGACATCCCATTGCAAGTTAAGTATCTTGCTTTCCTTGTTTTTTCCTCCTAATTGTCTAAGTGCTGGCTCAGTTTAAGCGTGCAAAACCAACAGTGCAGAGTATCATACATTGCCTTACAAGCCTGTGTTTTAGCAGTACTCAGCTGCTTCACCTTGAGACATTTAAGGACTTAGTTACTGTAGACACAGACACACAAACAAGATAGACACAGTCAGACATACACACACACACACACAACCAGTTTAGGAAGTAGGCTGGGGAGATTTTTCACTCCTTAGTAATGCATGAACACCCTCTCCTTCATGGAATAGACACTACACTGTTAACAATAGTGATGATGTCCCCTGAATGAGTTTTCTAACTCCCCAAGACCAGAACAGATGTATATACGCCTTAAAAAAAAAAACCCTAAGGAAAGGAAAGGAAGGGGACAAAGTCATTGCTTCCAGAAAGCCTTTTCATTTAAAATTGTCTCTTGCTTTCCTCTATCCTGCTAAGGTCACATAGTCCACCTTCCAAATTCAGCTAAAATGCCCTCCTCCAAGAAGTCATCAGGGAACATGATATTGATTTTTTTTTTTTTTTAGAATTCATAATTTTTCTCAATTTTTATGAAGCAAATATAAGATCCTCCCTGTATGTACAGGAAAC
The DNA here is from genome assembly GCF_907164565.1 of Psammomys obesus. Taxonomy (NCBI): domain Eukaryota; kingdom Metazoa; phylum Chordata; class Mammalia; order Rodentia; family Muridae; genus Psammomys; species Psammomys obesus. The sequence continues at coordinate 4,156,305 of NW_026586662.1, forward strand.
ACATTTGAGGAACACTGAAAAGGAAGGAGATTCCAAAGGAGGGGGGGGCAGGAGAAAGAAATGGACAACCAGATGGCCACCAGAGCAGCCACACAGGAAGACAGCTACAAGTGGTTTTGATATTTTACACATCTACAACTTATAGAATCCATGCGTGTAGCTATGGAGCTGGACATCATTCTCAGGGCGCCTTCATAGGAAATCTAAAGGTATCATCAGAGAAGAATCATGGCGCTGCCGATAACTCAAATTGCAACAGTGATGACAAGGGTAAGAGATAGGACACAGTGGAAATAAGCAGATCATTTGCATTTGTAATTTGACAGCAATTGCTTCATTTTGGTTAAGAAATAAAGTAAGGAAAACAAAAATGTCCACCTGAGAAAGCTGAGAAAACAAAATTGGGAATTTTACAATTAAAAATGCTACCCTATGGTTTGTGGCTAAGTGGAATGCTTTCTTGGCTAGCATTCAAATATCTTTTCTCTGCCAGTAACCTAATATATTTATTGTCGTATCCAGTGTCCTAATAACGTTCTCCCATTTACTCATACTACTGCTTTTCTTTCTCTACTTTTTCTCCCTCAGTGCTGAGTTTTTAATGATTATCTATTGTAACGAAAAAGACTCAAAACCAAGTAACCTAGCAACGCTCACAGAGATTGTATGTTTAATGCTGCCTGCTGCTCTTCTGGCACAAGTAGGGTTCTACCAAGCATACACTTATGATATTCATGTGCTTTACTGAGTGGTATGGGAGGAAATCCATTTTCTCTCACCAATACCCTTGGTGTTTTCAGCTGCCAAGGCTGGCCACATGCAGCAAATTGTGAACCGAGCCCATTAGAATTTTGCTACCCCAAAAAACTCAAGGGATTATGAAGTAATCCAAAAATGAAGGCACGATAGAACAGAACGTTTTCTATGTGCCTGATTACACAAAGTCCATAAGGAAATGCTTGTTTTCCTTAGCATTTAAAAATTCTAATTTGTAAAAATTCTGGTTGCTTGAAATTATATTATTTGATCTGTAGGAATGCATCAATTTCTTAGACCAGTTAAGTAACTTGCAACTAGCTTTTCATTTGCGCTGTGAAAATATGCTTCTTTGCCCAGAATGACAAACATCTTACCCCTCTTTGACTGTACAGCTAACACTGTACTAGGAATCATAAAGCCTGAGTCCTTGTCCTCAATCTATTGTCAATTAGTTAAGTGATAGTATGACCCTCCCTTAACCACTCCGACATCTAACTGTGGGTTCTCTAAGACCAACAGGATGGCAAAGATGCTGCAGAGATGGAAGAGGAAATGCCCCAACATTACCACATACATATTAGTGCTGGCTCCCATCAGCAAAAGGCACAGCGGTAATAAATAAAGGCTTGCCTGAAAAATCTGATTTCTCACTTATCTTCACATCTCTTTGGCTGGAAGAACAACAGGAACTTAAGAGTCTTTAGCCCATCCATATGGGTAAGGAAAGCCAGAAAGATCTGAACAGAAAGAATACCAGTCCTGAATCTGACAAAATGTTCCATTCAAAAAACTTTCAACTTTTTAACATTAAAATGGTAGGGGCGGGTGGGGAGGGAGGAGAAGGGAAGGAAATATATGAACAGAGTACCCAGGTCACAATGTAAACAAAAACTAGCCATACTGGGGAAATAATCTTAGCACCATAACCAAATGGGAAGGGGAAGGCACACCCATGGGAAAACTATAGAGAAAGGACAGAGATGATGGAGAAAGAACTGTCCCTTTTTATGAGAAAAACCCATAAAGTTTAACAAAAATCTTCCAAAGTGAAAGGAAGGAAAGCCATAATGTCTGGGAGCTGAAGGAGCATTCTCCATTCTGTGCAGCGGGGAGAGTCTCTGGGAAAGTGTTGCCATGTTGCATATTTAGTAAAAGGCACACACAGGATGCACCAGAAGCAAACATTTATAAACCACAAATCCAACAAACTTCTTACATTATAAAACTCTGAGAACTTAACTGAGAGTAAAACAAAACAAAATATAGAAAAACAATTGGAGAGTGGGGAAAAAAAATGATGGGAACAGACATTTCTCCAAAGAGGAAATACAGATGGCCTACAGTCACATGAGAAGATGTTCCACATAGCAAGATATTAGTATGTGTGAATGTGCATATGTGTGTGTGTGTGTGTGTGTGTGTGTGTGTGTGTGTGTGTGACAGAGAGGGACAGAGAGAGAGGGAAAAAGAGAGAGAAGAGAGACAGAAAGAGAGGGGGAGTGTGAGTGACAAGAATATGACATGGAAACATCATTCTAGCAAATACTTTGGCAGTTTCTTCTGCAACTAAACACGCACTTCTCATGAAGCTGCAGTCAAACTCTTGGGCAGTTATCCCAGGGAAACGAAGTTATGTCCACACCAAAAAATATGCACACATATGTTCATGACAGCCTTTTCATTACAGCAAAAGCTGAAAGAAGTCAAATGTCCTCAAAGAGATGGAATGATGGAAGGACTATGGTACAGTCATGCCATTAAAAGCTAATCAGCAACAAGAAAATCTACTGACACAGCCTGGGTGAGTCCACAGACAGTAACCTCAGTGAGGAGTTGTCTCAATAACGGGCATTGCCAGGGAGAAAAGAGGTACACTTACTAACTGCACGGAGAGCCTGGTGCAGATACACATGTAGGGAATAAGGCAGTTTCCTGTGCTGAAATAGTTCCAGGTCTTGTGGCAGTACAGGCTACCCAAATCTACACATGGGGTAAGGTTAAATCCGATTGTATAAGGCTACATACACAGAAACCTACATTCAACAAAGGGTGAAAACTGAGTCAGGCCTATAGCCCAGTTCATGCTTCTGTATCCATGTCAAACGTCGGTTTCAGCATTTTAAAGATGCTTGACAATAATACCAAGGTCAGTTATAAAAGACCTCTGAACTTCTGCTGTAACTTTTTCAGCTGGTGTACCTCAGCAGGAATGAAAGGGGGCGAGGCACACAGAGGATTGTCTTCTCATAAAGTTCCATATGGCTGGAAGGAGATAAGACAGAAAATCGACATGCAGAAAGTAGTCCTAGAAATAAGAAGGTGATTATGACTGACCTGAGGATTCTAAGGAAAAGGTAATACTGGATAAAAAGGCAGATACCAGGGGAGGGCTGAAGGGGAAGGGTTAGGAGAAACTCCCCAAAGCAAAACTTACTAGGGTGTAAACTTCTCCACTACAGAACAATCTGGATGGCGTCCATGCACTGGAGCATAAACCCACTCACTGAACTATGATGTGTTCTATAAGGGATTTTAGTGTCTCATGGGTCATGTATACTGGGAGGTAACATATCTGCAGTTAAAACGTGGGGCTAAGCCTTTTATCACTTTTCCACGAAGCTTGAGAACGTGACAATTCTAAAGCAGTAAACGTTCAATTTGTGTTGTGTTCATGAGCAACACAGTGATCCAAGAAGCTATGAAAAAACGAACCAAGAATGTGAGTGTGTGTAAGCAAAGCAACCCCGAGACTGTCACTTCAGATAAACGAGTGTCAGCCCCTAAGTACCCAGTGAGACTATACAAGGTGCTGCAGGAAGTGCAGACATTACTGTGTCTGAGACATGAGGGAGGGGGCTTCCTTCACTATCATCAAGGGCACTGAAGCTCAGGGAGGCAGGCGAGTAGTCTAAGTCACACAGCTCACGTGTCACTAGTGGGGCAGGGCAGTGTTTAAAAGCATTCCTAAGGGCTGGGTGGATAGTTCAGTCAGCAAAGTGGCTGACTTTTGAGCATGGGGGGGGGGTGTCTGAGTTTGGTACCTAGAACCCACGTTTTAAAAGCCTGGAATGGTTGAGTGTAATCCCAATAGTGGAGAGGCAGAGACAGGCTGGACCCCAGGTAGCAGCCTTAGCCCGCTTGATGAAGCTGCAGGCCACTGTCCCCCCCCAAAATAGATTGATGGGCCCTGTTGCCCCCAAAATAGATTGATGGCACCTAAGGAATGCCATTGACTTCTCATAAATATGCATATATGTAAACATATGTGCAGAGACACAAATAAAACAATTTCTCCCCCATTTTTCTAGACTAATTTCACTACGACTACAAGCCATTTCATAATCTATAACTGATAGATCAGAATCAAAGTTCCAAGGAAAAACATCCTACATACATTGTTGACAAACTTCTGTTATTTTTTAAAAAAAAACAAAAAAACAAACAAACAAAAAAAAAACACTGAACAAATCACCCAAGAACATTCTGTTCAATTAAAGGACATCCAGGACACACATGAAAACCAAGCTTAGCCCAGCGGGTAATATCTCAAGCCAGTCACTGACTTTCTCCACAGATGCTGGTTGGAGAAATTCGAACTTTATAGTCCTCTTGACACAAGCTCTTTTGCAACTTTCAAGTCCTCTCTTGGTAAAACCGTATGCCCTGACAGTTGCCTTTCATTTACACAGCATACACATATACTCTGTCATGAAGATCCCGAGAGGAGCACTGTTTCTTATCAGCAGACACCTCTAAGTCAGGTATAGCTCATGATCACCTCGCTCTTCTGCCCAGCCTAGAGCCTCTTCTACCCACACTTGTGAACAAGCTCCAAGAGGATATCCACTGGCCTTGGGAAGCAAGGGACATAAATCCAGACAGTGCAATACACATGAAGTGAGAGCCCAAACCTGAGTCGCCTGCAGCTTTTTCCCTCATAGAACATCAGAGGTCATGGTTCGCAGTTCATGAGATGCAACTGAGATGAGAGACCAACATAAAATCAGCAATTGAGCATGTCATGTTTTGGCTATGATTTGTATCTGGGGAGGCCATTAGACATCAGCACCACTGAGGAAAAACTTCATTGTGCTTCACTGAGACAACAGGAAAGCGTTTTCTCAAAGCTGGCACACAGAAACACATTCAGCTGTGGGCCAAAGAGGCCAAGCTATACCTCAAACTTAATAGCAGAAACTGACAGTGCAATAGTCCTCATATGGTACTGGTTCTGCGAGCATAAAAAGGTCCTAGAGAGCAACTAAGACCAGGTACCACGTGGAAATGGTCAAAGTCCCTGGGAAGAGACCCTGAGAAGCCTTTGGTGAAGGTGAAGCCTCGCTTACAATGGAGACCCAAAGATATTAGAGATGCCAAGACCATGAGGCGTCCACCAAAGAAAGTTGTCAGTGTGGAAAGCTGGGCAGGTGGGGGCTGCCCACGCCCTTTGAAAGCCAGAAGATTACATTACCAGTAAGTGAGTCAGATAATTGGACATAAAGCTCCAGGATTTGGATTCACAATGCTGGATTTTGCTTTTGCTTTGGAATGATCATTTTTCCCCAGTTCTTCTCTTTTGGAATAAGAATATTTAAGTATATTACTTGTTTTTAATTTTACAGGAAAGTTTGTACTCTTAAAAAGAATTTGAACTTTTGAAATATTGGCATTTAAGGCTTTAGAGGCTTTTAGAATTGGACTATGATGTATATTATGATATGAACAGAGGTGGAAAATTATGGCTTCAGGAGATGCGGTTTTGCATCAGTTTGACCAGGATGAATGCGCTGGCTAATTTTAATTGTCAACTAGACATAGCTAGAACCACTGGGCAGAAAAGCTGGAAGGAGACATAATCTAGATCAGGCTGGCCTATAAGCCAAGTCGTGACTATTAACTAGTTTGGGATATCCAGGTGATTCTGGACACTGCCATTTTCTAGGCAGGGAGTCCTGGGCAGTATCAGAAGAGAACCAGGTAAGAGAAGAAACAGAAGTGATGGGTGTGTAATTGACTTTGTTCTTAATAGTGAATACTATATAGCTTGCTGCTTGAACTTCTGCCTTGACTCCCTTGAAATGATGCATTGTAACTTCAAACTGTAAGCCAAATAAATCCTTCTCTTTCCAACTTTGCTTTATTGGTCAAAGTGTTTTTCACAGCCAAAGAAATAAAACTAGGACAGTGGGATACACTACAGAGACAATGTCAAAACAGAAATCTACTCTTACCTGTTTCTTTAAAGTTTAGTGAAAGCAGGGATCTCTGAGAATTTTATGGAATTTAAAAAAAACGAATGGAAACACATTAATGTGTGTGTGTGTGTGTGTGTGTGTGTGTGTGTGTGTGTGTGTGTGTTTTGGTTTAAAAGAGCTGCTGAGGATAGGCTACTAAGCCCCCACCTAGCTCACCAAAGAATCCAACACCATCCTCAGGACATGTCAGCACCCCGTCGATGTCAAGGTCCAGGCAGTCAAATTGCCCATTCCACAGGAGTCCAGGTGAGACTGTCCTCCCTCCCAAGGAAGGTGGCTACACAAACAGCGAGAGTTTGTAGGAACTTGTGGGGAGAATTCAAGCCACCGCTCAGAAACTGTAAGGCCCGCTGGCACCTGTGCTCCTTCTCATTCAAGTTGATCGCGGGCCACTGCTGGCATTGTGTTCCCGTGGTAGGCACCACTGCCCCTTCACAGCCCTCTTCCCAAGCCATGTCACCGGCTTTCCCTTGTGAGCTCTTAGGCGGCACCTCACAAAAGGAACAGGGGCTGCACGTGAAGTGGACCTGCCAGCATTCGACAGACTGTACCATCTCACTCACGGCTTATCAGAACATCGCATTTCTTCACCAGGAGCTTGTCTAGGTGGCAGTAATAGTTGCCTTCCTAGGTAGTTTTAATGGGATTATCATTAATTTCACACTTTAGATGTGCTCAGTCAGGGGTACGATAAGAAAATACTCCACTTCTTAATATTAAAAATTTAATCTCAGTTAAAACTAATATCCTTTTTAGAAGCTCTTCTTGTAGTTCTATTTACATTTCATAAATGCGGTCACTGTTTCACATGTATGAACACGAAAAGATATTCATTAACACTATAAAGCAGAAAGAGACTAGGAACGCATCCCCTATCATTCACTGTAGGCAACAAAACCAAAATCTAACTAGCAAATATCCTATCAAACTTGGTAGAAAGAAGGGTGTACTCTTTTTTTTTTTTTAATGATTTCATAAAAGTTCAATTTAACCTTGTTCTATGAAAATATTTAATCTGATAAAATGTCCTCTGTTCATTTGAGACAAATGTGAAAATGCTCATATTTGGTGCATTTAAAGTTTGTAAAGCAATGCTTATTAAAAAAACGTTCCTTAGCTCATTGAAGATTTAGAAGCAGATAAAACATGTGGCTGATAAGTCAACCTTGAAGACGGCAGAGGATTTATCTTGTTCACAAATATTTTTAAAAGACTTACTTTCAATCATTTTAATTAGAGTTGACTTTTTTTAAATTAATACTGTCTAAATTATCTTATCAGATTCACAAGCAACAGATAAAAAGGGGAAAGGCTAACCCAAGATCTTTGTTATGTAAATTATTAAGAGTTATCTTGAGAGGAAACTGAATTCTTACATGTCACATCTAGAAGTCAGAGTCACTTGATTTCCCCCATGTATCCACTTCTGCAACACAGCTGGTAGGGTGCACGGTTCCCTGGCTATCTAGAGGCAATCCCTCAGGCATAAATACGAGGAAAGCTGCCTTCAACCACACAATCTGTTTTATATAATCATGGTGGGAAATGCAAGCAACTGGAGAAAGCATGGGATATTTAAGGGTGGTGATACAGTCTAGTGATTTAGCTGAATATCCTTTATATGGGGGCTCTCTGACTATTGAAAGCTCATAACAACTCAGTGAGATAAAAAACTACCAATGGAAAATTTGCGGATTATAATAGGAATGTTGCATAAATAAGAATCAGCCAAAATTCTAATTCCTTATTAGTTCCTTCCAAAACTAAGAAGTGGGAAGAAACCTTCAAGTTGTGTTATATTTTTTTTTTCAGAATAAAAACATTACTAGCAGAGAATAGTCCATGAGGAGTCTCTGAAAGTTGAAGACTTACCTGCCTAGAAAGGCTATTGTTTTTCAGCTTGATAATGCCCTGAAACCTGAGGGCTTAACCCTTGAAGTGCTTCCACTAAAACATACACTACAGATGTGGGCACATGTTCAAAAACATACTGATACATATATGCACAGTCATCTGGTAGATAGCAATGATTAACTGCATGTCTACCTCCCACATAGCTAGAAATGGGAGGGCAAGGGCGCTATCTTTTTAACTACTGATTGTCAAATCTTACAAATATAGATGAGTTAACTGAAAATAATTTAGTCTGGCTTGAAGAGCTCACCGCTGCTCACTGGGGTTCCAAGGCCATACGACACACAAGGGGGTTTAAGGAATGCTACAGAAAAAGAAACACTGGCTCATACGGCACCACTGAGAGAAGGAAGCCCCTCAAAGTAAAGCCTGGAGCTTCTGGAAAAACCAGGTGTAGGTGGCAGTATAAGCATTCTGCAGTTTGCTGGGAAACCCAACTCTGCACAGAGTTGTGCTGGGTGTTGTGTCTTGAAGGTAATTCTATCCCGGGCACACTGTCATGAGGAAGAATGGTTCACATGGTCTGAAAGGGGAGAAAAAAAGAAAAGAGAACACTGCAGGCAGAATACCTGCCTGAAAACACCTATGGTTGTTTTTTTGTTTGTTTGTTTGTTTGCTATTAGCACACTGCCTTACATGACAAAAAGTGACCGAGAAGGTTTAACTAACACCAAGGACTACGGCATGGGAACAGCAGTTTGGATCATGCAGGTACATTCAAATTAAAAACAATTTCCCCAGCAGTAATTAGGGAGTAGGGGACCTGGCTATCGCAGAAGGTTCAACAACACAACCTCACCGGCTTTAAAGCTGGAGAAAGAGTTATGACCCACAAGCAAAAGGAACACTCTTCTTTCAATACTATGCTTTTAGCCTACAGAAATCATGTGCTAGCCTGCACTCCTAGAGAATTATAGGAAAATAAATTTTCATTGGATTGAGCTCCTAAATTTGTGTTTTATTAAGCTACTAAACTTGCCGTGGTGTGTTCAGGCAGCAGTCGGGAACTTGTATGAATATCTCTAACCTAGAGCAAGGCTACCCCTTAAGGGTGAAAGAGCGAAACTACAGAGGCCCGAAGCAAGAGTCATCAGAACAGTCAGGAGAAAGGACCACATCTGACCCCAATGAGCAAATCCAAAGAAAACAGCGATGGACGAGGCTGATAGGGCCAGCCCTTTTGTCTCTGGAGAAACAACACTCTGTTCTAAACCCCACCCCGACGTTTTGTCCTGAGAAGCCTAATAGGAGCCAACTTGGAGCATCTAAGGACAGCCAGAGTAAGAGTGACACTGATGAGTACTCCTTGATATCATCTCCTCTCAGTTGCTATCCAACGTCCACAGAATCTGTGCACTGAACCAGGTCATCCTCAAAGTCCTCAGTCAACCCCTAAAACCACATGCAGACAAGGAGACAGCAGCTAGCCCCCGAGACAGTGAAACAAAAACGACGGCCTTTCACTCTCCCAGGTTGGTACACGAAAATCAAAACTCAAGACAGAGGTCACGTGCCCTTTAAGCACCTGATGGGATGTACCTTGCATTCATGATTTTTCCATTAACTAAAGAGCTGTTAATGACAGGTGTTAATACACGTATTGTTGTCCATCAAATACTCACTTGGTACAACCTTTCTGGCTATTAGGAAGCAACATTTTTTTTAGAAAAGACAGTATTCTTTAATCTTGTGAAGGACAGGAATACAGCCTGGGTAAAGGGGAGAAAAGACTTAACGCAAAGCGCAAAGTAAGAAAGCCAGCAGTTTGCCCTGAAGTTTCGCTGGCTGTGTTGTCAGGAGATACGAACAGCGGTTGATTCTCTCACACACGCTAAATCATTACAGTTTAAGAAAAGCCCAAGATAAGAAGGTAAGTATAGCTTCAATTCTGAAGGTGATCAGGCTGCCAATTAAGAAGGAACTCACGGGACTTTACAAATGCTTTAACATCTGTTCTTTGAATTAACTGTCAAACTAAATTATGCTATACTTGAAATTGCACTACTTATGGAAATCTGCCAGATACCTCCGTTCTTCCAGAATCTGGAACTCACAGCGCATGAAGGAAATCTTAGAAGCGGCCCGCGTCTGACAACACTCTTGATGGCAGGGATGGCCTGCACGGGTACTTTCACTTTTTAAAATGCTCCAGCGTGATTTCTCTTTACAGATCAGTTTACGCTCTAACTTATGGTGTCATCTGGGAGGAAAATGATGTTTCATTCAATCTATGCCTTCTGTAAGATGAGATATGGTAGGTGCTCTGTACTTATTTAAGCAATTTATTCTTTACACTGTCCCAGCGAAGAACTATGTGCCAACTAAACAGTAATACCAATATTTGCACTTCAACTAAAACTACCCAAATTCATAGTTACACAATATTTCTGGAGCACTATATTAATAAAACCAGGGAGGAAGCATGAAAGTATGAGACAAAAACAGTAGATTAAATGTACTCTGAATAGCTCCAGTATTCAATTGATTCTCAATAATCTGTGTTCAAAAGTTTTATCATGAAGAAATGAGTGTTATAAAATAATGGCAGATATAAATTATGGTATTTCGTTTGGGTTAAATTCTGTATGTATATTTACAACAATTAAAAAAAATCATAGAATAAGAAAGTCTACCCACAGGGGGTTTCCCCCATTTAATCTGGAAATAATATTTTAACAATCATATGTACAGTATTAGGCGGAATAACGTAACAACTGCTGTAACTCTAGTGTGACCTGAGGGGGAAGCATGCTTCCGTTCCGTTACTGACAGACAGTGAACTTTTAGTGACAGTTTATTTCATCATTCTGCTGAGGCTTGAAGTCCTGAAAATTTTAGCTAAATAGTCAGCAACAGTGTCAAAACTACTTTCAAATAACGGAATAGCACACCCACTAAATATTTTTGAACAAAATTAGGCTATGCACTGATGTTCATAATATGTAGGAAACAAAACATACAATACACAGCACAGTCTCAAAGTTACAAAAGTGACGTGATACAAATAAACACTTAGGCATATGGGGGAGAGTGGAAAAGTTAATTCAATGGTGCTTTGTGTATCTAATGGTTCACTGCAGGGTTTTCTGGTTTTCTAGATGTAGGATCTTTTATATCTCAGGAGTAACTGATGTATTGGCTTTTTAAAAAGAAATATTAAAAATAGTTCACTGAGGTCAGTGTCCATCCTACAGGTAGGAGTCTTGAGTCCTTTGCAGTATTTTGGATTTGAAAAATCTTAGCTATCTTAAGTTGACTTAATTACAAAGTGCTTTGTAAGTTTACTTCAGGAATGATTTTTATATATGATTGATTTTATTTTAATTAATCATGTTAAGTGTTCAAAACAAATCTAGACATATGTTTAATGGATGAACTTCCTAAAACTTTAATAATTTTTTCCCTTAAGTGATTTACATACAAAAAAATTTTCCTCCAACGTAAAATGTGTGCTTCATAGTCTGCTAAAAAGAATGAGATAGTAACGTTTAATGTATCAACTTGGACATTTACAGCAGTTTTAAAAGAACAAATATGCCTTAAGTAAACACTATAATATGTTTTCTAAAACAGCTTGAAACATTCTATAATTCTGTTGCCTTTCAATGATGCGTTGCTATTTTCCACAAATTTTTTTTTGAGCCAACAACCTGAAGAGTGTTAAGTTTTGATTTAGTGAACTGAAAACTTAAGCTCTTTCAAGGGGATACATATAAAAAATAAATATTTGAGAACCTTTAGCTGTCAAAGCAAAAACACTGGCAGAGAGGCTGGATGAATCCAGCTCTGTGTTTACTATGTCGCTATTATTTGGCAGTGTGCTGGGGACTCTGCATACATTATCACATGCTCCATTAGGTATGACCATCCCTGTTTTCCAGATAAAGAAACCAAGCTGTAATATAAAATACCTCAGGAGAAGACACCATGTTAACTAATAGTTTATAACCCTAATCCAATTAGATAAAGCTGATTTCCCCAATACCATTGCATTTCTCAGAGAGAAGAGCTGGATGTGAAAACTATTTCTAAGATTGAGAATACAAGTCCGACTGCACTGAAGTTATGTAATTTAACTGGCAAGAGGGGCTGGGGAAACCATGGCTCTGCAGCAAGCCCAGACAAGCGGTTTCAGCACTGGTCTGGGATGGGCTGGAGCCTGGCTGCATGAATGCTCTGGAAACTGGCCTTCACCTCCCAGGAACAGGCTGTGGTTTACTTATACCAGTCGCTCATCAAGTCTCAGTTAGCCCCATACCCAGGGTCCCAAAGAACTGGGCAAGAAGCCAACCCCCAGGAAGGAGTCAGTGTCAGAATGAAGGCAAGGGCGAACTGATGACTTGTTCCAATCCATAGCATGTGACTCATGGGAAAGTTAGAGTTAAACCTCCACTGCCTAGTGTATCTGTTTCTGAGAATTTCCAGATCAGTTACTATTAACTAATGCTTTATATGTGCTTGACGGTAGCATTCCATCAATGCACGTTGTCACAACCTTGCAACATTTATTAAATACTTGCATTTTTCTATGAATGGCTGATTTATCTAGATACCTATTGGTCTATTTTACTAGGTGCCCAGGAAATCTTTACTCATTCTGCAAATTATAGAATATTCTCTATGAAGTCTTCTGATACCTCATCTCTGTTTAGACTGTATAGCTGACAAACTTCATCCTAGTAAATCACATTTAGGTAATTGTGTTTAAGGTGTCTCTCAACTAAACTGACAGTTCTCTATGATGATTTACATACAGCGAACACCTTTCATAGGAACATCTGAAGAGAACTTATAAAAATACTGAAATTCTGTTAGTATGTAGATTTTCTTATATTCTGTTGACATTTTCAGGGGTATAATTATATCATGGTGATATAATGTAACTATTTTTAAAGCATTCACTTATTCCCATAGCACTTCTTATTTTCAACAAAGTATAGACTATTTCTAAATCTTATTTCTAATACTCCTTTATGTTTATTTAAGACGATATTTCATTCTTCTTCTTTTTCCCAATAAATTATAATTCTAATTTTAGGAAGACGGTCAAATTGACACTAAATGCAAGTCTAACTGTATACATTCCACATCATCTATGAGAATGAAAAAATAACCTCTCTCTTCCCTCTCTCTCCTGCCCCCGCCACACACAGATACGCATGCTCATGCACACAGTTAAAATTTCTGAAAGAGATGTAAGGCAGAGAAAGCATCCCTGGGGAACCGAACTCAGCACTGCTCAGAGCCTCTGAATCATACTCCTGGGCAGCCTCCTCTCCACTCAAAGTTGCATGCCAGAGATTTGTTCATTTACCTTTAACAGCCATTTAGAATTCTAGAAGAAAAAAAAAAAAAAAGGCACTACTTGCTATGTTTCCTAAAACACCATCAGGAATTTGCAACATAAAACTTGTACTTTCTTTAAACCTCCTAAAATGAAGTTGACTGCAGACACCAGCTATCTTTAAGTAAAATGACATCTGTTTATCTTTAAGACCAAGACTAACCCAAGCTGCGGCCATATGGTGCTGCCAGAGCTCAGCCAAGGAACGGACTTCAAGGTGACTTATAAGCCCAGAACAATTCAAATGGTCTCTCAGATAATTACATGTTAAAGACATGTAACAAAACAATGCTAGAAGCTCATACACAAGGATGTGTGTGGGTAACGGTAGGAGGAGGCGAGACACTTCTTTTGTTAGTTGGGAGGAGTGAGAAGAACACAACAGTTATATGATGGATTCTCAGAGGCATTCACATGTGGTGTTAGACTGTATCCACTTTTCTTGAGCTGTTAAGAGGCCACGTACAGTTTTGTCCTTTGACATCTGCGGAGTTCATGCCATCTCCTTCATGACAGTTTAGGATGAAGAGAGGATGAGCTGACTCCCCTGAAATACCAGCCCAGGCACATAGCATCATCCAACATCAATACCCTGCTCCCATTAATGCAAGCATGACCGATAAAGGTTACACAAAAGAAAAGGTGGCAGAGCAGAGAAGGGAGCGCAAACCTGAGATAAAGGACGTCAGAGGTGAAGAGTTTCCTGCCTCCTCCAGCTGGAGCCTCAGGCTCTGTCAGTCCATTACCGAAAAAAACAGCTTGATCTACAAATTGACAATCCCCTCAACTCTACTCACAATTAATGCAAATAAAACTATGACTAGTGAAACTAAAGTCCAGACACACGAGTGTGAGGCCTTCAATGACAAAGAAGCAGGTGGCATAGAAGGCCCAGTTCTGCTCCAGAAAAGTCACAACTGAGAAACAAACATCAACACAGCCTTCCAAAACACCACCACCACAACAAATTCTTACCTCTGCAAGATTTCTGCCTCAATTTCTCGATAATGAGGGGGGGAAAAAACTAAAAAAGGGAGCACTGCATCGCCTTGTTACGTATACTCCTATTTCATATTTAATGTTTATTTTGAATGATTTGTACATTCCTTCCAAACATAAGTGAAAGCTTTGAAGGACAATAAAATACTGCTAAGATCCTCCACGCTATAACTGAAATTATTCAGCCAGGGAGCATCTGAACATTGGGAAACACCAGCTGAATAGCAACGTCAAGATCAAGCCCTCCACACCCATAACTCACAACACTGATACATGGTCTCAGGTCAGACATCTATGTCTTTGAAGAACTGAGCAGGAAGCGGGTGGGCTGTCCAAGCTTTTCCTGCCAGCAGTATGGATGTTTGTTGTGATTTGAAAAACTTGGGTCATCTGTAAGTGCTTGAAACACACAACATAAAATTTTAGCTCCTGTAAACACAGTGAAACAACACTAAAAATACTTCATACTTGTGCTTATTAAAATGGATCAGGTTTGACAAAACAACCTTATATTATTTGATCATTTTATAATCCTTGTAAAGTTACCTTGCTGCTTAAACAAAACGAAAGCAAAGAATATTCAGCTAAAAAAAATATGTAAAAGGTTGGCCTTTCTGTCAATAAAACTTATATCAGATATACTTAAGTAACTGAAATGCCATCACAAGATTAAATCCAGTGTTCGGAACCTAATAACCATGCTGACAAATATTTAATAGAAATATTTTCAACTTGAAAGGAAGCTATGGTATCTTTTCCTTTTTATAAAGGACAGATTTTTTTTCAGCAATTCAGTTATCTAAAACTACAGGGCCACAGTTAAAATCTGCTACCTTCTTGCAGTGTGATTTTTTGGTCAAGTTGTAAACCCTTTCTATATGCAATCATTCCACCTGTGGAGATGACAGAAGTTCCTTTTGCATAGTATTGCTTTGGGTTGCGGCTTTAACAATACTGAAAATGACATAATCTGGGTAAAGAGCTTAAAGTCTAATGGGTGACAGTTCAACCAATATTGGCTATGTGTCCTTCACTGCATTTTAACTCATATGGTTTCCATCTTCCTTAAACAGACTACTGGCAAATCAGTAACTCGTGGTTTAATAGAGAAATAAAGAAACACAGCTTTTTTAAGAAAAAAAAAGAAAAAAAAAAAAGAAAAACTGTACTCTTTGCCTTGGGGTTTTCAAAACATGAGGTTTGTAAGATCAAACAGTTAAACATTCTCAGGCCCTCTTCTCAGGGCATGGTGTCCCTCTGTGAGGCTTTCTGGAAGCTGCACCCTGTGGACCTTGTTGTCCAGGGATAAACGGCAATAACAAAATAGAGACGCATAAGGGCATAAGGACCTCAGCTTCTACATGTCAATGAAAACACTTTTGCATGGTGCCATCTTCCGATTAGGTCCTGAATACAAACAATGGATATTAGGCTGTCTACAGACAAGGGTATTAAAAGAAACGGCAGTAGAATTCGTGTCGATAAAATGTGAAGATGAACAAAAATCAGGCTAAATGACTGGCCTTCTCAGGGAAGCCCTTTGCTTATGGTCTATTTCAGAGGCGTGTTCTGTTTGATGGGTGAGTTTAACAATGTTTGAAAGCACTGTCTCCAGTCTCCCAGATTAGTTATTACAGTGGCACTGACTCTATACTTGTGGATTCTGATGCAGGTTATGGAAATCCAGAAGCTGGAACCACGAGAAACGTGCAGGAATATCAAGCAAACATGTATCTCTATATGACTGTATCTGCTGCTTAGACATCTCATTTGCATATCTCCCTGTGTACCCTGGCATGTCCATTTAAAAAAAAAAAAAAAGCATCGTTGTCACTTAGACTAACACTAACCCTGGTAAACGAACACAAAGTGTAGCTGCTAACACAGATTCTAAGTTTTTGATACAAGCCACGTCTTTCCATGCAGCCATACTAATGAATGTTTCTTCTCAGCATCGCTCAGACTTTTTCTTATCCCATGATTTCGTTTCAGCAAAACATGGTGTAATATTGTTCCTTTAACAATATACCCGAACAAACCCAAACTAGACTTTGAAGTTAAACGAACGTGAAAACACAGTTAGGGAAAGAGCTGGTTGCTTGTTTCAAGTCTGACCAACCAGAGAGCCTGGGCTGTTTCATGGGCACCAATCCTAACAAACATTTGATGTTCTCCTTGTCCTGGAAAACTTTTATCTTCTCTTTGACAACATAGCCTTTGCCGGAATGTCAGCACTTCAAATGGCCAGTTCACCAACATGTTTCAAGGTGACCATGTTAATGTGATTACAGAACTCTTTTACAAAACAAAAAAAGTGTGTAATGAACTTTTAGCATTCTGAAGCGATCATTTACACAATTATAAAAAGAAAAATCTATGAATCGCTTTAAAAATAACATAATATGATATCAAAATAACACACCATGAATGTAAAGTCTACTGCAGTCCATACAAGATTCTTTCCTGAAGCTTTTCATCACGACCTTCCCACACAGTTCTGAAATGTACCACTGAAGTACCACACACTCTACCTTATTTTTCTTTTGTCTTTATGCCTTGAGATAGGACTTGCAGCGTGGCACAGGCTGCCCTCAGCATTACTCCACAGTCTCTTGACGGATTTAAAGCAGGTGCTACCACACCCAGTTCATCATCTAATGTTAATAATGAAAACAGTTAAATACTGTAAGATGAATTATAATGTAAAAAAATGCATGTGGCCTTATACCACTATTTTTTTTTTCTTTTTTGATACAAGGTCTCTCTGTAGCCCAGGCTAACTTAGAACTCTTGATCCTTCTGGGTGCTAAAGTTATGAGATTACAAGCATGTTCCACTACATCCGGCAGAGAATTTCTTCCTCTTTTTGAGATAGGGTCTCATGGGGCCCAAGCTTGCCTCCAACTCACTATGCACAGAGGGATGACCTTGAACTCCTTCACCTCCCAGCTGATGAGCTTTACAGGTGCGTGCTACCACACGCAGATGAGAAATTCTCTTCTGGATATTCCCTGCTTTTGGATACATTTGGGGGAAACCAAATCTTTTACCTACCATATCAGAGGGGGAAAAATGCATATATCTCAACTGGTATTTAAAATTTAGAATAAAAAAAAATGGTGTGTGAAAAAAATACAAAGCAAAAACGTTTTAGATACTATTATGGCCCTCCCATCCAAAAGGGGCCACTGGATTACTAAAACACCGCATGTGTCAAAGCACAAGGAACTCTGTGACCATCCTAGCAAGACAGAAGATATTCCAAAGAGACATATTTCTTCTCTTGTCTTCTTGGAGTGACTATCAAAACCATTGACATAATGGTCCCCAAGTAAGTAGAATCACCCCAGAAAAGCATATGCTAAGATAAGAAAAAGGCTAAGGCCTGACACCAGCCAGAGTAGGAACCTGTCCTCCAGGAAGAGATTTTACAGTTCAGACAATTTATAACTCCTTTTCAGGACAGACCAGAGCTGAGACAACGATGAAGCAGCGACGGACTGAACTATGTCCTGATCAGGCCAGATCGCTTAGCTATACCTACCTGTGACTTCTATTTAAACCCAGACCTCAAGTCAGCAACCTGAAGGTGACCTTGGAGGTCACTGTTCCTCTTTATCTATTCTGCCAGATGCAGCCACAATGACTGAATTTCCTCTCTTCTGCTTTTCACTATTTCTTGCCTCTTTAACTGACAAGGGGCTTAGATTAGCATCGGAAGATTTCCAGAGCCGAGGCTTTTACCCTAAAAGCCACAGTAACGTGCTTTCATTCATAACTTACATGCACTTGACTGCAAAATGAACAAAATAGGTTTGAGAACACGAAACATGAAAATGTGGTCTCATTTTTAGATTAAACGTGTAAAGGAGAAGGAAACAACATCACGTAATATCCAAAGAGGTTATTTCACATGTGTCCATGCTAAGTATATACAATGTCCCAGCAAAATTCTATGTTGAAACCTAATCCTCAAAGGGTAAACACTATAGCTATGTGAAATTATTATTTTTTTCTGGTATTTTCGAAAAGAGTTCAACAAACATTGATGTTAATTTTAATACAGGTGTTAATTTTTCTTGTCTTTATTTAAAGATGTCACTGCCTTCTGGGCCTCCATTGTTCCTGAAGAGAAGCCGGGCATCATTTGTCTGCAGGCTAAAGGTAAATTAATTTTCTGTAGTTAATTCTGATAAGCACTTAATTCAATATGGCCCATATTCATAATTTAAAGTCTTATTCAAAATGCAGGGTCCTGAAAAAGAAAACAATAAGAGAACACTTTAAGAAGCAGAAGTTATGAGGGCCCGGTGGTTAAGAACCCTGACTGCTCTTCCAGAGGAAGTAGGTTCAATTCCTGGCACCCACACTGCAGCTCATAACTGTCTGTAACTCTAAGATCTGACAACCTCACACAGACACACACGCAGGCAGAACACCATGCACATAAATAAAAATAAATAAATTATTTTAAAAATATAGAAGTCACATGCCCAGGACATCTTTGTCTTCTCTGGGTCCTTATTATTATTATTATTATTATTATTTTAATTTTTATCTGCTCTGTAACTATTGTAAAAGCACAGCTTAGTGGAAGAATAGTGTATGCAAGGTCCTGGGTTCAATCCTTATCCTCAGCAAGTGAGCATGTGTGTGCGCACACACAAATACACACACATACACAGAGAGAGAATGAGAGAAAGAGAGTTCACATTCTTTCAAGGAGAAAAGAATAACTTTATATTTTAGTAGAATTCTAAAATGTGGGGTCTCTATCAACACAGGGAGGATCCGACAATAAAACAGAGCACCTAAACACAAAGCTGACTATTCCTCTCCCCAACTCCTAGGCTTCCCAACACCACTGTAAACTCAGCTATTTAATGCAGAAACAGATGCCAGCCCAAGAGAATCATCTGTAAGCTCAGAGTAATCACCAAAATGTCTAGGAAGTTTCAGAAGTATTTAAGGAGGAAAAAAAAAAAAAAAAAAACTAAAATAGCTTGTATTATAATGAAAGTTGGCTTAAAACGTTGCAGTAAAATGCAGTCTGCATTAGGCATATTCTTGGCAGACTGTGCCTTAGGCAAGTGCAGAGCTACAACAGTGTTGTATGAACTGAAGGTCATTTCAGGGAGGGGAACTTAAGCTGCATGCACACACCCAAGACACTACTTTCTTGTAGGAATAATACCCCTGTAATATACATTTGACATCACATTCATTGATTTGTAAGCCACTATTTTTCATACGCTTTTGATCTTTCCCACTGTTT
The DNA here is from genome assembly GCF_907164565.1 of Psammomys obesus. Lineage (NCBI taxonomy): Eukaryota > Metazoa > Chordata > Mammalia > Rodentia > Muridae > Psammomys > Psammomys obesus. The sequence goes on from NW_026586662.1 coordinate 4,175,851, forward strand.
TCTTTCTCTGAGGCCATGTGCTACTGAACAAGTTTCTACAGAATAATTTCAGACCCTTGATAACATGATTAAATGCATGTATGAGGAAGTTTGGTGAAAGAATAAACACACTGAAATAGTTAATGATTCTCCACACAGCTTTGAGTTGCCATGATAGAACAATGTGGTCTGTCCTTTCAGCAATTATTAAAAAAAAAAATTAAAAAAAAATAGCCTCATAAAAAGAGAAAGCAGCTACTAATAGATTTATATTTTTTGCAAGCACTGATTTATAATGTTATTTAAAAAGTTAAAAGCCTTTGGCCTCCCCACCCCCCAAGGGAGGAGCAGTCCTGTTAGGCCACAGAGGAGAGCTTTGCAGCCAGTCCTGAAGATACCTGATAAAACAGGATCAGATGAATGGGGAGGAGGTCCCCCCTATCAGTGGACTTGGAAAGGGGCACGGTGGAGATGAGGGAGGGAGGGAAGGACTGGGAGAGAATGAGGGAGTGGGACATGTCTGGGATACAGAGTTAATAAAATGTAACTGATAAGAAAAAAATTTAAAAAAAAAATAAAAAGTTAAAGGCATAATAAATCAAATGAATATATTTTATCCTCATTTTGTACATAAATATTAGCTACTATATACACAATATTAGACCAAAAAAAGTACGTTTTCATTTAAACACACAGGAAATATTGATGCTCTGAAACTATTAAGGATCACTTAGTTTCCATTACAACAAACAAGTTATTCAGTGATTACCAAGGAATGTGCTATTAAATATATGGTTGTGAAAGAGCAGACGGTCATTTCCAGAGTAAGAATTTACTGCAAATAATTCTTTCCACATCACATTTCAAAGAAGTGACCACTGAGCACAGATCTAACATTTGTATTATTGGTCATGTGTCTCAGGTTCTTGGACATTAAGAGACCAAAATGTGATTTACAGGAAATTGCTAATTAGTTCTGCGTTTATCACCCTGGACCTTTCACTTAACTGTGGGAGGTGGCATCTTCCAAAAGCAGCTTCAGGAGATAAATGCAACCCTATACACATACATGAATCCTGGTTTGAGCTGACTGTTCCAGTTTGGAAAATGAAGTAAAGCTTCACCATTATTCCATTACCAATCCTTTGTGTCCCCATACCTGCTCGGGCAGATACATAAAAATTCCAGAGCTTCCTGGAAGTGTAAACAGCATTTTCAGTGCCTGGACCATGGGACTGAAGGTAGCAGCAGCTACAGAGTTTCTGCTGCCTTCAGCCCATCCCCCAGACACAGAAGCAGAAACTCTGTAGTCATTGTGCACCTGAGTGTTTCTCAAGTAAAGGAATCGTGGGAGAGAAAGCAGTTGTGTCTGACATGCCAGTAACTAAAGTTTCATGAGAACCAATGCAAGGATAACAAAGCCGTACTTGAAGTGGTTGGCTTACAAATCTCAAAAAGATAAATGTGATGTTAATCTTCCTCCTCCTCTTTGTTGTCATCATCTTCTTCTTTGCGGGGGAAGGGTTTCAAGACAGGGTTTCTCTGTGTAGTCCTGGAACTCACTCTAGAGACCAGGCTGGCCTCAAACTTAGAGATCCACCTGCCTCTGCCTCTGGGTGCTGAGATTAATGGTGTGTGCCATACCACCCAGCTTGATATTGATAGTTAATTTTGAACATTAGCTCCCCGGAAATTAAGAAATACTTGACTATTAGGAAAGCACAGATCAGGTGTATCTGTGATGGTATCTCCAGGTGCAATTAAACCAACACACACACACACACACACACACACACACACACTCACACACAGATTCAGCCCTTAATAGATCATGATATGATGCTAAATATGCATCTCTTCATGCCCAAGAACTCAAGAAAAAAAGACCAACAACAGAAAGAATGTTGGAGAGAGAAAGGTGGTGGGGTCTTGTAGGAATATACAGGCTGTTATTGGTGTGTCCTTGGGGATGGGATAAATCTGGTTTCTTCTTGTGTTCCCCTCTTTTTCTATATTCTGGTTCTCCATGATATGAACTACTCTATTCTACAGCACCCCTGATCCATGGTGGACCTCCCTCCTCTGTCACAGCGGCAAGAAGACAAAGTAATACATGAAGTGCCATGGAGATAATTGCATCACTTTAGTGTCATTTCTTTAACACACACACACACACAAAATCATTAGTAATGAAGAGCTCTAATCTACAAAATTTTAAAATGCTATAGATGGTACAGACACTGACAGTTCCACAGTCCTAAACAGTAGACTTTCAAAGACAAACTGCCCTTCACTGGCTGTGCCTATCTGTTGGTCCCCTAAGCACACACAAGCATAACAGAGACTTCCATCCTCACAGGCAACATGGAAAGCCAGGAGTCTGTCCAAACCTTGGATTTTGGAAAGGGTTTTCAATGAGATTAATATAATAAAGATGGTACAGTCCAATACATTACTAACACAATGTTTCCTTGACAACAATTAAATAGCATTTTCCCCAATCTTCAGTTACAGTTACAACTAGGTGGGTAAGAGAAATCATACCAAATGAACCTATAAGTCCTTAGGAAATTTCTTCAAACAATGCAACTCACGGTCTTTTTTTCATTACTATTAATTATTATTATTTACAATTTATTCACTTTGTATCCTGGTTGTAGACCCTTCCCTCCTAGGCCTACCCTCCTTCCCTATCCCTCTTCCCCAGTCCACTGGTAGAGGAAGTAATCCTCCCTGACTGTCTGACCCTGGTCTATCAGGTCCCATCATGACTACCTGGATCCTCTTTCTCTGTAGGCTGGCTAGGTAGCCCCACCAGGGAAAAGTGATCAAGGAGCAGGCAACCGAGTCCATGTCAGAGACTGTCTCTGTTTCCCTTACTAAGGCACCCATATGGAGACTGAGCTCTCCATGGGCCAGATCTGAGCAGGGGGTCCAGGTCCTTTCCATGCATGGTCCTTGTTTAATGCATCAGTCTCTGCAATCCCCCATGGGCCCAGATTTTTTACTTTGTTGGTCTCCTTCTGTGGCTCCTGTCCCCTCTGAGTCCTATATCCCCCTTCTTCCATAAGACTCCAGGATTCTGTCCAAAGTTTGGCTATGAGTCTCTGCATCTGTTTCAATCCCCTTCCGGGCAGTCTTTTAGAAGACATCTGTGGTAGGCTCCTATCATATTCCTTCTCTTCTACTGCCATCAGTGCCTATCATTTCAAACAGGGCTTTTTAAAAAAGATGTTGACTAAAGGGCAAGTTTTAATTAAGCTCAGTCTTACGAGGATTTATTTTAAAATGTATGCATTTTTCCTTCATTTTATATTTTGAGTATAATGTCTCTCTTAGTTATGTGTTGCACTGATTCTGTTTAAGATTCAGGAAATTGCTCTCTAACAGCATCAATTAACCTACAATTAGCTACGATATGTCATAGAAAATTAGCAGCATAGACAGAGTCACGTATCCACCCTCTCAATAATGCCTCTTTGAGAAAACCACCAGCAAAGAGTTAAACTCACGTGGTCATTATGATAAAAGGTGATGTAGGGAGACTCATCCCACCTTAATACATACAGCACTCCCACCAACAGATCAATTTTTGAAAATGAGTCTCAGATGGTGTTTTCATACTGTTTTAAATACCATCTTCCATCAACTATAGAAGGAGGGATTACCTGTATCCAACCTTATTCCTTAATTTCCATCAGTACCACCAGAGACTTCTATTTCTCACCTACTAGGGTACAAAAAGTTCTCATAAGCACAAACTACTCCTCATTAATGCCTAATCTGCCTATGGTAAGAGACGAACTATGAATTTTCTACGATGATTTGCATGTTTGCTAAGGCTAGAAAAACTGTCAAGAAAGGTGGGGGGGAAAAGGCAGGTCTAGAGAGACAAGAAGGCAGGAAAAACGGACAGAAAAGCAAGAGAAAAGATGAGGTTCTCAGAAAAGCCCAACAGATACCTGTGTGGCATTTTTCTATGGCAGAATGCAGCCGATACCTGTGCTGCTATGGCTCCCAAGACTCACTCAAACACTGGTCAATCTGGGCTCTATTTTAGTGAACTATGCAGGTCTTGCTGAAACAAATATTGCATTTAATTTATTAAGTTATTAGCTGCCCACATAATTAAACATTCCATCATATTCAACATTCCACAATATTTTATCAACATAGGTGCAGTACATATTTTAATGTACTTGAACTCTTTTATTGGATTTACTGCATGAAAGGTGGTTTTAATAAAATATATAGGATTATGTGATGTTAGAATATTAGTCACAAAATACATTCAAGATGGTCTGCTATGAACACTTAGGTTAGAAACCTATGCCCAGTAAAGCATGTGGTTAAAAAAAATATTGAGGAGGTATAAATTTAGAGGTAGAGTGCTAAGGCAGAAGAGTGTTAAGAAATAAGACGAGATGAAAGACAACAATACACTCCAGTTTCTTTAACTGCTGATTAAAAGTATTCATATGGAAAGTGAAGAGTATCAGAACAAAGGAGAAAAAAAAATGATTTAAGGACAATAAAGTTGAAACCAGCTCTGGGACGATAAAGACTCCACGGGCCTCTTTTGAAGTGTGTATTTTATTCTATCGAAACCATCAGTTGGGAACTTAAAATTGATCCAGGACAGAAATGCAGGGGTGAAAGTATAGACGGTTCAGACTGGGGTTTGGAAGTGTGAGTCAGGCAGAGCATTCGTGAAGTGAGTCTCTCTCCTCTCCGGAGCGTCTAGGAAGGAAGCCACGTCACCAGGCCCCTGTGGCAAGCACCTCTGCCTACTGAGCCATGCCGTTACTGTTTTCAACTAGTAATTCTGATAAAGACAAGTTGATGTCTTGTGCCATCTGGGACATAAAACTATTTTACACAGCTAATATTTGTATCCGATTCTCCTGAAAGACTTAAATTGGAAAAGCACAGCTTTCCAAAATGGATCAAGAAATAAAATCAAGCCTACCTATTTTGCTTTTGCTTTTTTTTCTGGTGGGTTTTTTTTTTTTTTCTTTTCCAAAACAGGGTTTCAGTGTGTAGACTTGGCTGTCCTGGACTCACTTTGTAGACCAGGCTGGCCTCGAACTCAGAAATCCACCTGCCACTGCCTCCCTGAGTGCTTACAGTGCTGAGGGGTTACAGTCATGCACGACCACGGCGGTTATGTCTACCTTGTTTCAAAGAGAGTCAAATGTTCAACATTTCTCAATCAAATCCAGTTTCTCAGAAATTGCTGCAAATTAAAATATCATCTGGAATACTGGCATTAATACTGAAAAATCAAAATAATAATAAACCATTTGGTTTCTGTTTATAGCCTTCATTTGTGACTGTTTGTTTGTTTGGGTTGTCTGCAATCAGTACTGATTTCAGTGTTTAAAATTTAACAGAGACTTCATTAGCAGTAATTAATCTCAGTTTTAAACTTAACCGTGTTTCTGGTGAGCACAAGCTCACTTATGAAATAAGATGATGGCCCTTACAAACATGCATGGACTAATTTGAGCTATAAATTGAATTAAACTCAAGTACCAAACTAAAATGATCTTCCAAGATTACGGACATGACTGCCTAGCGGGCGGCATGACAACCTGAGAAAACGGGCTGTGTCTTCAAGAAGCACAGCCAGCCTAAACAAGAAGTATGCATGCAAGGCGGACAGCCCATGCCTACCATATCCTGGAGAATTTACCATGCTGCTTCTTTTTTGTCTAACATGTTGTGCATGGTGGTCAACAGGATTGGTTGGCCAGATCAGATAAATGCATCCTCCAGTGTCTATCATTCACTTACTGTAGTCTGAAAACTTCTTATTTATTTTGTTCCGTGTATATGAGTGTTTTGTCCACACAGACGTATCGCACCACATGGCATGCCTGCTGTTCCCTGAGGTCAGAAGAAGGCAGGATCCTGGAATTAAGAGCTATGGACCGTTGTGAGCAATCATGTGTGTGCCTGAAACCAAAATCAAGTCTTCTGTGAGAGCAGCAAGTGATCTTCAGTGTTAAGCCAACTCTCTAGTTTATTCGCAAATATTTTAAATGAAGTCTTACGTTTAATATATAATATGTTACTGTATAATTATTAGAAAAGGTAAGCTATTATTCCATACCAAATAAGGAAGTAAAATCATGACGGTGAATGCTGACTGCCAATTTGACCGGGTTTAGAATCACCTAAGAGATTATCAGGCACACCCAGGAATACATGGGAGGGCATATGCAAGCTGATTGTGGTAAGAAGACCAATGGTGAGCAGCGCTGTCTAATGGGCGATGGCTCCATATGAAGCAAAAAAGAAAAATGAGAAGAGCAGAGCAGCAGCTTTTCCCCTTTCAGTGTTCTGGCCTGCATTACATGGTGATTCTCTTCATCATTCCTTCCTGTTGCCGTGATGTCCTGCCAAAGTACTTGGGATCAAGTAAACCATAAACCAAATGCTCTAAAACAGTGGTTCCCAACTTGCTGGTTGCAACTCCTTTGGGGGTCACATCTGAGATATTTACATTATGATTCATGACAGTAGCAAAGTTACAGTTATGAAATGGCAATGAAATAATTTTATGGTTGTGGGTCACCACACGATGAGAAACTGTATTAAAGGGGCACAGCATGAAGAAGGTTGAGAGCCTCTCTCTAATACCAGGAACCAAAATAAAGCTCTTCTATTTCTATTCAGCATTTTGTTCATAACAGCAAGGAAGCTATCGTATTCCGATATATATTATTTTTTTTTAAATTTTCTTTAAGGATACAACTAGATTTTTAAGAATTATAGCACTTGGTGAAAATACAACTCTTTCAGTATTAAAGAAACTACTTAAAGGTACCAATTCATAAAAGTCACTGTATCTAATAAAGGAATGACTTTCTTCAGATAACGGATTTCACCAGCCTGTGAAACTTCAATGGTCAATACAGGCATACAAATGTCTTCCTTAGACTCACTAGAGAAAGCGAAGAAGAAAAGTACCCTGAGTTTATTTTAAAAAAACAAACAAACAAACAGAAAGCTCTGTCAATAGGTCACAATGCAGAAAGGGGAAGCACAGCAGCACATAATGTCAGTGTCCACTTGACAGTTTACAAACACGAACCACCACAAATTTTTGTTCAGTGGAGTACTGATGTGAAAAGTCGGCAGTTCACTTTCCAGTTTTTCTAACATCAAGGGTACCGCTAACCTTAAATAACTTGCCAAGAGTGATGCTGGGGCAAAAGCAATTCATTTAAGTCATTTACCGAGTTTGGCTTACTGTCCTCCATGGCCCTTGGCACCTGGCTCACAGAAGGGAGCGAGGAGGGCCCTCTCTTAAACTCAGAAAGCTTGACTCCTATAAGTTCTACTCAGCAACGTATTACAAAGGCCATAAACTAGGATCAAAAATGGCTTCATTCCAAGGATGCACAGATGGTTCAGCGAATGCAGACTGATCAAAATAATACACCATGGACATAAAACCAAGCACATTCATCACAGATGCGGGAAAAAGCCTTTGACAAAATCTAACATGCCTTTAGCATAAAACCCCAAAAGATTCTAAGAATAAAAGAAGTACGCCCAATATAATAAAGGCTTTTTACAATAGTTCCACAGTCAACACTGTTCTAAACTGGAGAGACACAGGAAGTTATTTGTGTTTCCTTAGAAAATTCTCACCTTGGTGGCTGTTATTTTCTTTTAGGCATTACAGCTTTCTGAGTTCATTTCAGACTTATTGGGGGACTACAAGAGGAAGGCAGATCTGAGAGATATTAAAACTTTGACTCTGTGAGCTAGCAGGGAAGGGGAGAAGGCAGTGGAGATGGAAAGTTAAGGAGGTTGCGAGCGAGGATTCAAACCAAGAAAATGGCATTCTTTGCTAAACAAACAGCATCTTAGGAGTAAGCCCATTTCTAACCACAGCAACCCCTCCTTATCCACACAGAATGTTCTAAGTCTTCTAGTGAATGCCTAAAATCACAAATAGTACCAAGTCATAATATGCTATCTTCCCTCTATGTGAAAAACTTTGACAAAGCTTGACTCAAAGACTGTCTACAATGAGATTTACAATAACATTTTAATCATGAGGTGAAATGATTACAGCAATATCCTATAATAAAATCCCCCAGCATGACTACTACTAAGCTTTGAGGGCATTATTATAAGATTATACATTATATTACATTATACAATTATTATTATTATTATTATTATTATTATTATTATTATTATTACATTTTAGTAGAACAGCAGAAACCATAGACCAGAGGGAGCAATGGGCTTCACCTCTCTGCTCACTGAAACAGTAATCAATGTACTTTCAATCTTTACTCACATGCTGACCACTTTTTTCAATGACATTCTCCTATTAGTGAAGCCACACCTCAATTAATAAACCTAGTGTGCATTTTCTTTTACTCCTAGACCCTCCACCAACCATTTCACTCCCTGTCTCAGACCTTTCCCATGAGCTAAATATTTCTTTCAAATTCATCCTTCTACTCTCTAAAATCCACCTTTCTTGCCAACCTCACCTCTAAGTTATTGGTTTGAAGACCCTCAAACCTCTCGATTAGATTACATAGATAAGTTTTTTAATGAATCTCTCAGCCTACCCTTTTGAACTAGGAAATCCATCTGTCAGTCCCCTAATTAACTACTCTTCTGTTATATGTCACTGCCTTAAATATCAGCAAGCATTATTTTTTTACTACAATTTCCTATTTGTCAATTATGCATATTATAGAAAACTTGGAATTTATAGCAAGGAGAATCAGCTCAGCTACATGATTTCTTCCATATAAATGCAAATTGTGTAATAATATTGAATTTAAAATTCTTTGGCTTCTAATTCCTACTTGTCAATTCTTACCTGGTTCTACAGCCTTTCATAAGATACACTAACCATACCAAAACCATGCTTATCCCTAGAACGACATCTCCTTCTATCCAGATTGAATTCACCTTCATTTCTAGGATCATGTTTACCCTCAGGCAACATTAGCTACCACATAACAATTATTTAGTCAAAGATTTTACAATCCCACAGTCCTCTGGTTGACTGTGTCATATCATATTCCAGACTAGATCATAGTTTATCATCTTTAATAAATTCCAAGTGTCTAAAGCAAAGTGACTTCTCACTTCAAATGCCCATATAAGGCATTACCTTAATTACTGAATAAAAAACACAGGAATGAATTATCACTCGAAAAATGGTCAGTGCGACCATCGGATGGATTTCAAACAAAGATACAAGAAACCTAACTGGCCCCACTGTTTCAGGCAATCAGAGTCTTGCATATGCAATTCACAGCTGCAAAGAAAGATTATCTTTGGAGGGTTTCACAAAGAGGAAGGGGAAAATGATGTTTTGAAAACATAAAGAGCAGAATGTGATAAGGGATGGGAGGTAGGAGACAAAGAAGTAAAAGGTTCACAAAAAGCTTCAGTAATTAAGTGTTCACACTGAGAGAAGGTGGTGCATGTAAGCAGACAGACACCTGCGTTCGTTATTCCCTGTTCTCACTGTTCCCTGTTTATATCCTTCCACATAAATTACTCCATATTTTGTATCATCGTGAAAATTAAAAAGGAAAATTAATTTTACGTCTGAAGCTCAACAGTGGTTCCAAGAACAGCCAGGCAAACTACTAAAAATGGTCTCTCCCCCCAACATATAGAATGAGGGCAGGGAAGGTAGGTGATGGAGCCTCAGCACACAGAAGACAGAGAGGGAGAAATGGGCCAGAGTAAAACAGGGCCTTCACTCCAGATATTCATGAGCAGACTGGTCCACAGAACAAACCAGGGAAGATCTGGATTTGAACGCTGTCAAGTGGCCACAAGAGCTACTCACAGAAAGCACTCAACAGGCTCCAGGCACAAAACTTCTCTTTACAAAGCCTAGTTCATTCAGACCCTCAAAGCTGACTGCCTCCATCTTTTAGCAGAGGCCCGTTTCCCTCGACTGCTAACACATGACATATCGCTAATAAACACTTTTTTTTCTTGAGATGACAAAGTTGTAGGAAACTGCTCATCAAAGTGGCATCCTAATGAGCCTTAATTGATCAACATGATAGATCTATTTACCACAGCAGCAAAAACTCAAAATCATTTAGGATCTGTCCTCTCTTTCATACTAACATGCCTAAAATATAGTATTTATATATTTGGTAGTAATGGGTTCATAAGGGAAAAAATTAACAAATCAGCCTTTCTAACATGAAACAATAAGAAAAGCAGAATTCCTTGTTAAAAGCTATGAAACTTTCCTTTTACACAATGATCCACACAGGCTCTATAAAAATCCTCTCAAACTATCAGACTGATCACCTCACAAAATGTGTACGTGCGCGCGCACACACACACACACACACACACATATGCGACTTCTCAGTTCTTAGTCTTAGCAAGACCGCACAGAAAGGATAAAACAATGGTATGGAAAGTTACCATCCTCTCCAATTGGACTCTCTATGCAGAGTTATTGCTTCCATGTGTTTAAAAAAAAGAAGAAGAAAAAAGAAAAAAAAGGAGTCTTTAAGCCAACCACAATCCCTAAAACTTTTGGCGCTCTTATTGAGTATTGAATCCAGAAGGGGGGAAAATTTTTTTTTATTATTATCACACAATTATATCAGAGTCAAAGCCTTGTCATTATGGGAATATGCCGGAAGCTAACAATAAAGGCTGGTTTTTAAAATGTTTACAGGAATCATGCTATGTATCTGAAGCTGTGAAATGCCTCAAACTATTTAGTCTTAATATTTAAATATGTAATTACTGTGCTGGACACCAGATCCTCAAATACATAATAGAAATTAATTTGAAAGAAGTTAAAATGGACAAAGTTAATGTTTTGGGTTTTTTTTTTTTTTTGTACAGTAAACATACTATCTTTTATCTGTGGTTGGTTACACAAAGCTGAGAAACACAAATACAATATAACACTCATTTTCTGAAAACAGTGAAGTCATGGCTCCATAACACAAAGAGGAGGTCAACTAATAAGCTAAAATCTACTGTCTTTGCACTTTTTCACACACCAGGGTTTGAATTTAGGATCTCAAAGACTCCAAGTTTCAGTGTGTGTCAAATGAAAGCAGAGGGCAAAAAGTTCCTGAACCCCAAACTGAGAACAGATGGGAATGTAAGATTAGATGGGGAAAGACAGCGACATTTTGGAGGTTGGACCACAATATCTCTCCCAGAGGGGGCCAAATATACCAGACCTCAGCTTGCTCTGCCTCCCACCTAACTCCCAAATTAAATCCAATGTTCTTGATTAAATATTTCTCCTTAATTTTTATCAGCTTTTTCATACATAGAAATTTTAAAAGAGAGTATTAACAATTGTTTGGATGATTTCTATACAGCCAACATAAGGCAGTCATTTCTCTGGTTAATTTAGCATTATATCACAATAAGGCTATTCATAATAATGTTCATAATAATATCAGGGGCTATATTAGGAAGAAGCAAAAGTTATGAAAAGATTGAATATGCGGAGTCTAAATGTCTTGTCTTGAATGAAGAGCCATATGCTGTAAATTAAAGTTATGCAAATAAGTTGTGACTATATTTTGTGTTCATTCTTCTCATTTTTATCTGTATAACTAAAAATAATCTTTCCATAGTAATGCCAGCAACACTGTACTGTCAAGGTGTTGTTCTGTCAGATATTTAATTTCTGTAGCCAACTCTGATGCTTCTGTTTAATAAAAATCAATTAAAACACTTAAAAAGCTCTTTGGTGTGGTGCTAAATTCTCAGTGTTTTCTTTTTTTTAATTTTGACTATGGTTGACAGTGAAAATATAAATAAAACATTTTCAGATTTCCATGAGTTTTCATATTTTTGTGTATTTAAAAACAGGAATTTTACTATTTTGTAATTATTCTCCTAACCAATTTAAAAAATTAATCATGGGTGTATTAAAAGCTGCTGTGTATGTTCCACATGTCAGGATATGTGATAAGGTTTCAGTTTTAAATTTCATACAAAAACTTAAGATTCTTTCACACAACAAGAACCAGATTATTTCAGTAAGGTGTGATGAAGTCTCAGAGTTTAGTCTCACAAAGTCAAGCTTCTTTTCCCCAACAATGAAAACTTTTTTCCTTGGACCTTTCCTTTTTCTCCTGTCCAGAAAGTTGACTTTTAATACCTTGACCCTATTTTATCTTTTCTAACATTACAAGGTTCAGACATCAAAAAGAAATGTGGAAGCATGAATCACTCCAAGTGAAGAGAGCAGCTATAACTCACTTCAGTGACTTCATTTAAAACAACCGATGGCCCAGTAACCTGATCCAGGTTTCTCTGACAGAGCGCCTGCCTCATTTAGCTAGACGCGTGCATAAAACAACTGCTGAAGCCACTTCGACTTATTCTTAAACACTACCACTGAAAAAGGGAAAAGCCCACATCTCTAGCTTCTGGTTTTTTTCATCTAAAAGGCAAACACACTCATAAGATTTATTTAAATTAATTTTCTGTATTCTATGTTTATACAAATAAAACTAATTAAGGCAAAGCAAAGTTCTAATTACCCAAAACGTTAAATGCAAATCCCTTACAAACTGTACAGTGATTAGCTAATCCACCTTGTAATCCACTAGTTGAATGATTTCTCTATAGAAACAGACAATTTTATAATGAACTTGGAATTTCTATGCTCTGGTTGGGGCTCCTGGACTCTCAGATGGGATTGCATATGTGTTCCCTGAGTACTGACTTAAAATTCCTGGACAAGTTCTGGCTCTCTCCTGTCTTTATAAACCCGTCGGTCATAGCACTTTAGAAACAAACACACGTCTGATAAAAACGGTACCACTGACACTATAAAGTTTCAGGTGTCTGTGAACACCTAAGGAACCATAGTCAATCAAGGTGCCTTGCTTTGGCGAGTCCATGCTATGGTACAAATATGATTACACAATGAGTAAGCACTCTGTCAACTTTTACCACCATAAATCATCTCATAGTTCCTGGGCCTGACTGTGACACACTCCTTTGTGATTTTTTGGTGCTGGCAAGCTGCGATGGCAGTGTTTAAACTCCTAACCCAGTGTTTCAGAAATGAGGATTTGCTAATGTAGTCTTGGGGCTGGAGAGTCATTTTTCCATAAACATGAGTCCACATAGAATTCAAAATCAAGAGACACCAGATTAGATCATCTTTCCGAGCCCATTCCAGTTTGAAAACTGCATTACACTCTACGGCAGCGAAAAAACAGAGATCACATTTTAAAAGTAAGCTCGGAGGAAGAAACACGAGTTCCAAGTCAAACTACCTTCTACTGGTTGTCCTTGTATAATCATATGCAAATATATGCAAATGTGAGCTAATTCTCCAACAGTAGCCCAAACAGGGCGGGGGCTACTGAAGTTCCTATTTGCAGCACTTCCCTTTGTCTGCTCCCAGGGCCTTCAGCATAGGACACAGTTATCCAGAGTCAGAAAATCAGGCTTCTTTTGCCAGGTCTGCCTCGGGCTTGAAATAACATCTTAGCATTATGGTGATTATTCCTTCCGTCTCATTTTAAAAAGAACTGGTACATCAGGCTACTCAATAATTAGCGTAGAGTAAAAGGCAAAGCAAGTATTCACAACACTTAAATGTTATTAAGGAAACAGAAAAACAAAACTGACAAAACTCAAATATTCACTTTTCTCAACCTAGTCAGTGCCTACAGATGACAGAACGGTTTAATTTTAATTGAATGTAATTATCATTTAGATTTAGTTTTAAAATATATTCTTTAAATCTGTTTCACAGTATTATTAAAAAGGTGTAATTTTACTAACTAGCACATAAGCTATTTTATTGGAAAAAGTCATTTGCTGGTTAAAATTTTAAAATTTAACTTACAGCATTATTCTTTCACTTTAACTTCTATGAAACTATTAACCCCACACTTTGCATTCTCCACAAAGACATATCTTAATAATTAAAGAATTATAATATCAGAAATGAGAAGAAATGCATTTATAAATTATAAAGATATTTTGAGTTTAAAATGCATGCAATTTGTATTTTACTTAATCTTTAAATTTATGAAATAAAAAATATGATTCCTTCACACTATACATATTTATAATACATATATGAATAAAAAGTTTTAAGTAAAATCTTCTCCACAAAAAGAAGTATATGGGATTTTTTACCCCTGTTAGACAGTATCCTAAGTGAACATTTTTAAAATGAAAGTGTTTAACTCATATCTCAAATACTTCAGTAACAGCCTACAAACTGGCTACTCATTAAACTGATACTTTCTGAAATTAGCTGCTCTGACAGGTTTAAAGGTGAGTACGATACATTTCTGAGATGAATTTCATAACCAACCTAGTTCATACCACCATTACGTTTTATTGCAAGGAGATGACTAGTTTGATGTGTAAAAGAGTACCAAACACAAGTTATTTTATTAAATTCATCCCAAAGTTTTTTTTTTTTTCCATAAAGGATTTTTTCCACTTTGATTGACTTAAATTTCCTTTTTTTTTTTTTTTTGAGATATAATTACACCATTAGCTGAACAACAGTACAGTCTCAATGGGAAAGGTACGTTTCCCAAAAGTTGGTACTTTGGTATTCTTCAGGAAGCCATGTTCCCTTCTGAACAGACACGTACCACCACGCAAATGTTAAAACCGGCACTGCATTACTCTACCTGAACTGTGGAGCTGATCTCGGACGCAAAGCCGCCTGTCAAGGGGGCCTCGTGGCTGATGAGCAGTCTCCCCGTTTTGGTCACAGACTGAAAAAGAAGAGGGGAACCTCGTATTGAAAACAATACATATTTTCAGCATATGACAGCATTTTAATTCACTAATAAAAATAAACTGCTTTGTTTTTATTATAAATTCCATATATAAAAATCAGTAAGCTGATTTTATGTTTAGTAAGTTAACAAATGCCTTTCAACTGGGTGAATTTTTATACTGTCAAGAAATTTTAGCAGAGCTTATAATCTTAGCATGAAAGAAAAAGGAGATTTACAACTCCGTGTAGTATATAATTTAAAACGCATGCCTATTTTATAGGACATTTTTTGTTATAAGTGAATTACTGCTTTGTATGTCCATATCTTGGTCTGATTTTTCCATCTTTTTACTGTAAGACTCCAAATGTTTTTTGGAAGGGGGTACATGACATGTGAGCACATACAACAATACCCTTAAACACTGATTGTGGAAAACGAAAACCCAGAAGCAGCATGAAAACACCATTGTGAAGGAAAACCAGTACATCCTTGGGAGACTTGGCAGTAACACGGTCATTCTGAAAATAAAGGGTTACAACTGTCTACGCTAACGTGCCCTAAAATCTGGTTCAAGTGTCGCAATGATGTAATCTTAGTGGCTCAAAAGGTTGCTCTCATCGGGGATGAGAAAGTAGGTACTAGGTACAAAAAGAAATCAAAAGGCATGGCTGTGATATCATAGCAGGATACCAGATGTTTTAGGAGGAAAAACTACTAACATCAACATTAAACTATATCAGCAAAGAAGAGGTAAATTCTCTAAATTGCTATCCATGTATGTTACCTCTTTTTTAAAATTTTACTATGAATTTAAAATGAGATCTTCAAGCAAAAGATATGTATCGAAAAGGAAAGACTTCACCCAGTCTGGGCGATTCTAGTTTAGAATTCAAAAGGAATGAGGGAGCTTCAGTCCGCAGGAGTGAGTGGAGAACTTGAGGGGGAGGAACACCTTAAAGAATCCTACCAACTCCTGTTCAGATCTGACACCCCTGAAGGAGTGACATTTGCCTTTCTATGGCTGTAGTGACTTGACAATTCTAAAAAACACTTCTATATGCCTCTTCGATGTGCCATCCGAGGTGGCATAAAAACTTTCTGTAACTAAATAAAAACAAATGTGTTTTCAAAATATTCTGTAGGAGATTTTTCTGCCTTGGTTAATCAGTTTGAACAATCCATTTGCTGCTCAGATCACTCTGAGAGCTCTGTGGCACAGAGCCCTGCCAGTGAAACACAACAAATGAATCAGCTAGCATCCACCCAAGGTAGGGGGTTCATGTCTAACAGGTAGGAATGAGAGACTTCTTTAAATGCCTGGCTCTGATCCTAAAACAATGTACTAGTCCTTTATAACCCAAGTTTGGGCCTATCCAAGACCAAATGACAACATTTAGAATGAACCCTGAAATCCAGCAAGCAATCAGGGCCAACAGTGTACGCTTCCAGCAACCTACAGAGTCAAAACTCTAGGGGAAAAAATACACATATTCCAGATATGACAGTTCCAGCAACATGATATGAAAAGTATACAGAATCAAGACCTTCTGAGCAACGCTCAGAAGGAAAATGGTGACACCACGCACCCCCCCCCACCATGGAGTACTGTAGAGTCACAGCAAAGGCCCGATGGGTGGATCCCCAAAGCAAATCCATTAGAAACACAAGCAACTTGAACGACAATAGCTCGCTATTTTGAAAAGGGATGAGACACAACAACCCGTTTAAACATGTATGCTATTAGAAACATTCCTTCTCCATGATCAGAGCTGGTCCCTCCTGAGAAATGGTAGTTAGGAAGGCACGTGGGAGGGGTTTTAAATGTTCGCTTATGTCATTTAGTATTCTCAGTAAAGCTAAATAAACAGAAATAAAGGAAGCGCCCATGAGTTAAGGATAAATTGACAAATACCCGATATTCATAATCTCCTCAAGAAACAAAATTCTTTTAAAAATGTCTTAAGATTCCCTTCAAAAAAAGAGAAATCTTTGGGTCCCAGAATGCAGATGCAAAACATTAAAACCACTAGGAGAGCCGGCCACAGTGGCATATGCCTATACTCCCAGCACTTGGGGAGGCAGAGGTAGGCGGATCTCTGTTAGTTTGAAGCCAGCCTGGTGTATAAAGCAAACAGGAGAGGCAAGGCTACACAGAGAAACTCTGGTCTCGAAAGACCAAAAAATAATAATTATCATCAGTACCATCACCATCACTGGGAGCCAGCCTCCACCTGCCACCTTCTTGGAGGTCTGCTCATGTGGAATCAATCATCTGAAGCTCCTCACTGAGACTTCAAGACAAAAGACCCCAGATAGAATAACAAATAGGTCATTAGTGTGAGAGCATCAAGTCCAATATCACTCTCTCTGTGCCTAACCTTAACCCGTGTTGCCATTTCTCAGATAAAGCATATTGCTTTTCAGAACTGTAGAATAAATTCCAGAAACTTCTGAAACACCAAGAACCAGAGACCAGATGAAACAGAATATAACCTTACTCTGGATATATGGAGATGGCCACCGATTCAGACAAGTAAAAAAGAGCATCGAAAGAAGAGGCATATAGAGGAAATCATTAGAATCACAGTGTCGTAGACACCGCCATGGCCCCTTCTCTGAGCCAAGGATTTTGTGCCCACTATTTCATTTAATTTGGAAAGTGCTCAAGTTTCATTTTTTGATGCTTAGAAATATCTCCGATCCCTGGAAAGCATTTACATAAATAAAATAAAGAAGGAACACTGATATTTCCAGCCATTCTAAGAAAGAACATAGATTGTGATTGTCTAAATATAATGCAATAATTTAGCGAGGCAGAACAGAAACCCAGCATAGCATGTGCTTTTCATCACTCGCATTTTTAACCTGCTGAGACTCCTAAAAATCGTTGTTGCTATTTTGTTTTATTATTTTCACTTTGTCAATGTTGTGATATTGAAATCACTCCAAATTTGCAAAGCACAATCATGTCATTTGTGGTTTAATTAAATACCTGTTAAAATCAAGTTTACTGTCAATGATCAGACACCTAGGCAAAATTTAAAACATACAACTGCCTGGAAATTTCCTTACAAAGTACTTTCTTGATCTCCCTGAAAAGTAGTATGGTGTTTTTTTAAAAGGTCGTTGCCACTAGCTTTTTTAAAATAATAATAATAATAAAAGATAGATATAAATGCTAATACTTTTCTTCTGAAGAAAGGGAAGCTTGAAGTTTTACGCTGTCCAGTTCCCATGTGAGATATGCACTTCTCTATTTGAAAAATTACAGTATTTAAACAACTTTTCAATACAAAAGCTAAACCTATGGAAGCCAGCAAAGATCACATAGGCTGGATTTTGCAGTTCCTGCTTCTCCAACTTTTCACCACTAAAAACTGCTCCTGGATTGTGGTCTGTGGCAAACAAGGCACCGCTGAGTCAGAGGTGACAAATGGCACCAGCAGGGGCTGAACCAATTAAAGATTAGGGCTGTGAAAAATTTCTCCATGTTTTTCTCTATACTCCAAAAATAAGAGATTCTTGTTCCCTGCCTGTCAAACCCCGAAAGGCTACTTACCACTTCAAGACCTTCCACCTGACACCCACAGCCCCTGTCACAGGACAGGCAAGCAAAATGAGAACATTGCAAGACCACTGGCAAATACAATGCCCTGTGTCGATGGAGGCCTAGTTTGAAATCCCTGACTTTTCCCCACTGGGTTATGCTCAGCCCAAACATCTTTAAGAATAGTGACACAGCTAAACCTGTCTACACCGGATGGCCAGCACAATGTGCTGGATGTGGGAGACACACCAGGTAAGCCAGACCAAGCTCTGCGAAAGCAAACGTTTAAAGGTATTGCAACATGTCGCCTTTGTACATTTATGCTGTTACAAAATCCATTTTAAAGGTCACATAAAAATACACCTCGGCATAGCCTGCAAGGTTTGAAGTAAAACTCCAAATTAACGGAACCTTAGCATAGCGTTTACGTGTTAATTTAAGGCAGTTTTTAGCTGATAGAGTAAAACATAAAATTCATACCTATATATGGCTCCCCTGTGATGCCTCATACATGCAGGCTAATGTCACTCCAGCAACAAGGGGTCAGTCGCCGCAGAGCTATGTTGTTCTCCGTGAAAATGGTCCCACAGGCATTGGCTGCCCAAATTGCTGGACATATGTTTTAGTGAATGCAGCCTTTAAAGATTTTAACACAATCCAACTAGGGAAACTATTAAGCTGTCATTCCAGGAGAAAATGATACAGACAGGCAGACCATTAAGCTTGCATATGGTTGAAAGTATAACACCAGCATTCAGAACGCTGTATGTGTGTGTGCCTGTGTGTGTGTGTGTGTGTGTGTGTCTGTGTGTCTGTGTGTATGTGTGTGTGTTATTTCTTACACAAAATCTATAGCAAAAGCTTCTCCCTACCGATAATTTAATCTTACCAGCACCAATTTGAGCAATATATTCAAGAGCTGGCAAGACACAATAAGGATATAATATCCCAGGTAGGTAATTCAGCAATCTCCATCAGAATATAAAGATAAAGACAGCTAATGAAACATTACTGCTTTTCCCAGTAATTACGATTGGTGCAGTGCGACACATCTCCCTTATGGAACAGATGCTATTCGGTAATTACAACAATCTAGAATTGCTCAAGGACACAGTATTGATTATCTTCAAACATCAATGGGAATGAATTAGGCAAGTATTTTGAAACAATTTCATGTGTAGTAGCCAAACACATCTCATAAGCTAACCAGAAAAAAAAAAAAAAAAAAAAAAGAAAGAAAGAAAAGAAAAATACAATTAGTCACAGGCTGACAAACGTATCAGTAGATGCCTGGAAACCAATATTTATCAGCATGCCTGCCTGCTGCACATGACTGGACCACTGGCCAGTGTTCCACTGGAGAAATACCAACACTAAAAAGAGCCGTCGAGAGCTCTGGGGAGAGTTCTGAAAAGTCCATTTTGGCAAAGACAGTGCTGGCGGGGTTACAAATATTTAATATTGAAGGAAAGTAGTGTAAACTGAGAAAAACTGAATCCCTGAGGCTTTGTCACCCATGTGGGAAAGAAGGTAAAAGAACAAGCAGAAAACAATGAAAACTGAACAACATCCAGAAGAGGAAGACACCGTAGCACTGCTGTGAAATTTTCGGATATTACCCTTGGTTCGCACATTCCGCCATTATTTTGAAAATCACTGTGGAAATCCTGAAGAGCTTCAGAAAATCGACTTTGACAAAATTGTGAGTGTCCATGATTCTAAAAGCCACTTCCCAGCACTCTGGATAAGCCTGCTGGTGCTAGCCAGCCTTTTCTTTTGCAGTTTGCTTTTTTAAGCTCAGAGCATGTGAGCTACTGGCTGTTCTAAGAACTTGGGCCATGTTCTTTTACCTCTGCCTTTCCCTAAGGTACCAGACATCCTCACTCTGCAAAGACCCATGTCCACAACCCCCTCCCGCCTGGTCCCCTCAACAAGCTGGACTTCCTCCTGCTTTAAGCTCTATGGTACTATTTTCTCAGTTTATCAGATTCTCCACATTTTCTAAAAAGAACTTGAGGAAGCTGGCAATCTGAGGACTTTCATAAAACCTAAAGCCAGGGTATAGCGGCAGGCCTCAAAGAACGGGATCCAGGTGGTACACATGGCACGTAACTCTTTAAAACATAACTGATTTGCCTCAAAACTCTCTGTAGCTGTCCTACCCCACACAAGTCTGAAGACTGTTTTGTTCTTCTTTGTGTCCAATGCAGAGTACAGTGCACAGCATATTATGTATTGGGCTGGGCTGACTACACTCATTTTATTGTTGTTTGGAACACCTATAGGTACACTGTTAAAGTATAGCAGTTTGGAATTCTTATTTAAGTGGTTTTAATTTTATTTTTAGAGAAAAATTCCTTTTCATCAAGGGAAGGGTTCTTTTCTATCTCCTCCAACAAATAAAAACTCATTCAATACTATAAAATTCTCTATGTAATATTCCGTCTCTAATTACAATATGTGACAGACAGTTGCAGTTTGTAGATATTGTATATTGTATCCTGTTGACATTAAACATATGAAGAACGATTCCCTCCAATACTCTGACACCTAATCTCTTGGGGAGGACCACTGCTGTTATAAATACAATGAAAGGAGATCCTGAAAAGAAACCTCCTATAGCCCTCGTCCTGAAAGACCCACGGCCAACTCACCCCTAATCCAGGGTAAAATACATTTCTCTTTTTAATGTACTTTTTTATAAATGCACAACTGTAGCCAATATGCAAACAAAGGGCTGGTACTAAACTCAAGTTTTTCCAGTTGACAAAAGATCACTATGAAGGAAAGGTACTGTACTGGACGTGTGGACATCTTTAGACATGCAGTTATGTGTGGCGAAATATTCCACACTGTGGCTTTTAAGTGTTTCATTGTAGTAATGTGTCCTGTTTGCTTAAACATCATGCAAAACTTTACCATATCTAAGGGACATTTTCTTATTTATGCCAAAATTAATCTTCAAAGACTGAAACAACAACTATTCATATTCTCTTGTGCCTTCATTTTTATTATGTTCCTATCATTTTTGGGGGGGGCGGTAAGGTTTAAAAACAGGTTGGCCTTGAACTCAAGAAACCTGCTTCACCCTGACCCTGACCCTGGCCCTGTACCCCTCCCCCAGAAGTAGAATGGATGGATCATATAATAATCCTATATTTAACTATGCTGCAACATTTCACATATCTGCTAAGGATGGCATGAGTTCTACCCAGCATTTGCTTTTGTCTGTGTTTTTGATTGCCATCATCCTAATGATTAAAAGGTCATAAGTACTTATGGTTTAAGTTGCATTTGTCTAAAAATTTGAAGTGTTGACCATCTTTTCATATGCTTACTAGGCATCTGTATACTTTCATTGGGTAAAAATATTTAAATTCAAGTCTTTGCCCCTTTTTAATCACCGGGATTGATTTGGGGGAGGGGAGGTATTTAAAGATCTCCATACATCTGATTTTTAAAACTGGTACCTTTGGGGACCATAAGTAAGCTGCTTCAGATGATCATTTTCTAATGGGAAAGCTTCAACTGTTCACCATACCCTCTATCCTCAAATACCCATCATCTACTCTGCTTTCTTCACCATTCTGAAACAAACAATTTTTCCCCTAATGTCTCTAATATTAATCTTTACCCAGACTGACTGCCCATGACAGCCCTCCCCTCCTGAAAATCATCACTGGAAAATCAGCTGCTCAAAATCTCAGTCATAAAAAATAAATAGCATCCATTGCCCATAAAAACAGTGCAAATTTCTCCCACAGCACAGACCCTTCTCAGACTCAGGTCAGTTCCAGAAAGTGCCACTAGGTAGAGATATTGAATACCAATCAAGATAGCTTGGAACAGTAGCTTAGGGCCAAAAGTCACTTTCCTCACCATTTTATTTAAGTATGTACGTAACCTCTCAACAAACTTTTAATGTTGTATAAATTCCAAAGGTCACTAATCCACATCAAAAGCGGCACCTTCAGCCATGAGCTAGTATTAGGGAAAGTAAGGGCGTTAACTCAGGTCCCCAAAGGATTATAACTTCAATCACCACAACTTCCTAGGGGAAAACATTCCCTCAAAACAAAGAATTTTGAAGACTGTCTTAAGAACGAGTAGATTAAAAAAGGAAAAAAAGAATGCTGCTATTAAAGTGAAGTTCATTTGTTTGGAAGTTCTTTGAAGAATTTGAATTTCAGCACTTTAGTCCTTTTCTAAAATAACAGAAAGGGGAAAAAACTGTATTTTTCTCTTCTACAAACAACATTTGGCAAACCTTTTCTCAAGTGCTGACAACGGGGGGAATACTACGTCTGGCCATGATAGGAATGATAACTGGTAGAAACTGACATCATCATCCATCCTGCTCCCAGTTTAACATGAAAACTAAGAAAGTGATCTAAACCTGGACCAAGGCGTCAGCCAGTTACATTTTACATGGTTGTTCTAAGCATGTGTCAAGGGTGCAATTTTCCCTGAAGCCAGCTGGTTGCCTACCAAGGTAATACTTCTCCACAGAGTGAACAAAAGCATAAACACGGCTCCACTTCTGCATCACCATGGATAAATGCTTTCATTTCCTAAAACTTGGTCCAAGTCTTTTAGACTAAATGGATTTTTAGTACATTATGAAATGAAATCATGTGCAGTTCATAATCCATGGTCAAAGCTAAAAAAAAAATCTTTTAGGTCTTTCTTGGATGCAAACAGTATTATAGAAAAACTTCAAGAATGTTTCAGAAAAATTACAGACTGAGCATTTATAGGTAAGCCAGTAGAGAAGTAAACTACAAAACCTTCATATTTTCATCAATCCTGAGATCACAGGAGTAAACTGTTAGTATGACAGGTGGGCTCAGGAAAAGAATTGCTTCAACAGGGAGTAATAAGTGCCCTTAGAACATATGTCTACTATTGATAAGGAAAGTTAAAAAACAAAACAAAAAACACAGAGGCCTGACTGCCTGAACATTTCAAGGCCAAGAATTATAGCCTCAAACTCAATGTTACTGGAATGTCAGTATGATACAGTGACGGTTATCAAGATGATCCGGTGGGTTAGTGAGATGTGATGATAGTTATCGAGATGATTCAGTATTTTAATCAAATTATAAGCTTTATTTCTTCAGGAAATTTTACTTCCTGCAGTGTCAGTACTTTCCTGTTTGATTTCTAATTCTCCAGTCCTAAAGTTTTTATGGGCGTGCACTGGCAGAAATGTTCAAAGAAGACTGTGTTCTTTCTCAGTTTTCCATAAGAAGTGATAAGAAAGGGGGAAACCGTGCCAGTTGCTGGAAACCAACTACCCAGGACTCTTGGAGGAGAACCTACAACAGTCCCTTTACTAAACCGCCATAACCCTAACTACACTCTAAATGTTTGTCCTTAGACCCACGGATAACTGTAGTTCTCACCACTCATCAAGAAAATTTCTCTTTGCAACACATGGAGACCATTACAAAAACCCACAACCAATCAAGATGCTGAGTTGTGGAGCCCAGTCCCAACTAACACATCTGCAGTCAAACTCCTGCATCAAAGGCCCAGAGAACTTTGCAGAAGGGGGGATGGGCTGTAAGACTATAAGAACCAGAGGGAGTTTTCTATGCGACTTGTCTCCTGGGAATGTCAGAAGCTACACTGCGAAGTCTCACCGACATGGCTGCCTACAGACGACTCAAACCAGGATACAACTGTAGACATGCTAACCTGGAAAGGAGAAGGTTCATGAAGCCTCAACCCTAGGAAAAGAACTTTAGGTAACTAAAGCACATTTGAGAGAAACAGTCTTCCCCAGGGAAAAACACACCAATTAGTTATCCAACAGTAAATGGTCAGCCCTGAAAACAAACACACACAATTTTACAAATCTGAAAGCATTCATTCCAACACCCAAAATATAATTATTTAATTATTTACTCAGAATCCTTTGTTTTGAACTATGTTGCTACTTTAAAAAATGGCTCAGAAAACTACATTATTATGAGTAAATATTATTAACAACTATGCCTCCTTTCTGAAGATCTACGTAGAAGCCAGACATAGTATCTGGTGTAGAAAGTAGGACTGATAGGGGAAGACCTCTTCCCCTCTTCCCCTACTATCTGACCCTAGCCTAGCAGCTCTCATCGGGACTCTCTGATCCTCTTTCTCTGTGGCCTAGTAAGGCCACCTCGCCAGGGAGAGGTGATCAAAGAGCAGGCAACCAAGTTCATGCCAGAGACTGCCCCTGCTCCCTTTATTATCAGTGGACTAGGGGAGGGACATGGGAAGGAAGAGTGGGACTGGGAGGAGATGAAGGAGGGGCTACATCCAGGATACAAAGTAAATAAATTGTAATAAACAATAAGAAAAAAGTAAATACAAAAAAAAATTAAAGAAAGCAGGACTGAAGCCTACAATGAAGAACCACCAACTGATGCCAACTGAGCGGAGGAAGAGCCGTCCTGAGACTATTCTTTCCTGAGACTATTCTTCCCAAAATGTGCCTCTGTGGATTTAAATCAATATCCTTACATTTACAACTGTTTACAACTATGTGTGTGTGTGTGTGTGTGTGTGTGTGTGTGTGTGTGTGTGTGTGT